>NC_056750.1:218405721-218570721 GCF_019279795.1 Protopterus annectens | reverse complement strand
ACAAGCAGAACAGATGTATATGACATACTTGTGCTCCTTCTATGACAACCTGCCATTCCAGATGTATGGCTGTTGGCCAGTAACTTGTTGTCAGTGCTGACATAGTCAGGTGGCAGCCTTTTATGACCTACCAGTATACTAACCTTCAGGTACCTGCTGTGCTACTAGACACCATACCTGTCTACATACGAGAGCCACACATCTGGACAAAGCCATAAGTAATTAGGTGACAAAGTCCTAAATATAGGGACCATTTCAACTATTGGCCATACAAAACTGGAAGGGTGATACAATAACAGGTGTTGCATTAGCATGTATTTTCTATAGGGTATGCTGTCAGAGACACTACATTCTGTCAATATTTTCTGACTTTAGACTTTCATAGTTTACCAATGATTTACCACACCACTATTTCATGATAAAGACACCACAAGTATGGTGCAAACATCTGTACATTCGCACAGCAGCTGGGAGTAAATGCTAGCCACATCCTGACAGTATTTCCCAAGCATATATATATATAGCTCATTGACTCCTGGATATTGTGGACATGAAACAAGTTATTGTGTTGATTGGGGAAGCCCTGGCAATGTGTGCTCTGCTGCTATTACCCTACAAACTTACATATTACTGCATTTCTATGGGAATATGGGCGGGCACACCTGTGAGCAGTACACATTTACAAATACTGTGGTGATACTGGCTTTATGTCTTGGTTCCAGTTACATAGTATTTTGGCCTGTCTTGGAGAATAATGGCATATCAGTGGAGACTACAAGTTAGATTGTACTGGCATACAATTGTGTTTCTGACATCTTACACTTCAGAGCCTTACTGCAACTGCAAGGCCTGCTGTGATATCACTGTGTAAATCTGTAGGGGGGTATTCCATCATTGACACAATTTGTGGACCTTTGGAAGACATTCCATTATGGTTTTTTACAGCTGACTTGCTGGGTGAGTCTGAGGATGAGTATGACATCCCCACATTGACATCCATGCATATGACCTCTGCCCCCCTTAGTTGGCCACCTGCATATACTGCAATGGGATCTGTCAACTTGGATAACACTGCACAGTGTGGGGAATCCAGTATTGGGCAGACATTCCCTGGTGTCCCACATAGCTGTCAGCTGTCTGCTGCTACCCCAGTAGGCCTCCCCATTCCCTTTCCTGCATACACCAATACCATAGATATTTTACCAGAACATGCTACTCCATTCATATATTTGTTTAGAAGACTGACTTACCTTGTGCCTGCAGCAATTGTGGGGATGGTGGGTGAGTGCTGACTCTGTCGGATGCACACAGTATACTGCCTATATAGAGTAAACTATAGGTAGTGTGCTGTGTGTGGCATCCATTTTACTGTGTGTGTGAGTCAGAGAGATATATCAGTCACTGGGTACCTACAGTGTCAGTGTGTGTGCTATGCATTGTCTCTCTGCCAAGACCTGGGCATACTGGGCATCCCTCCATCTGCCTACAGGAGCAGGCTCAGTGAGTTCCTCCTCCGAGTCCCTCTGTGCCTGTGGGGACCTTGGCAATGGTGGGGGACTGTGTGGTCCTTCCCCATGCTGATCCTGCTGCAGCTGTGTCTGCAGGATCATATTATGTAGCATGGCATATACTATAAACATGTGTGCACATGTAACTGCAGAGTACTGCAAGGCTCCACCAGATGTGTCAAAGCAGAGGAACCATAACTTGAGCATCCCAAACATACACTCTATATTGATCCTGGTTTGTGCGTGTGCCTCATTATGGCATTATTGACTGGGTGTGTGTGCATTTCTGCTGGGTGTCATCATCCACAACTCCAGTGCATAGCCAGCATCCCCCACCATATGGCCATATGGGATGTCCCCACTGGCAAATGACTGATACAGCTGTGAAAAATGCCAGATGTGGGAGTCGTGATAGCTTCCTGGATTGCCAGCACACACATTCATGTTAATGCCCTGGGCATTGCACATAACCTGGAAGTTGATGGAGGGGAAGCCCTTGCAATTTATGTAGACCATACCCTGTACTCCAGGTGGTGCTTTGATGTGGATTCACGTGCAGTCTATTGCACCCAGTACCTCCAGGTATTCTGCTACATGGTGGAAGAGATGCATATTGCTGGTCCTCTCCTCATGGGTGTTGGGGAAGTAAATGTGCTCACCTGTATGTAGTAGGATGACATCCAAGAACTGGTGGAGTACCCTGGTTGCAGATTCCTGTGAGACCCCCATGATGTCCCCAGAAGGTCTTTGAAAAGTACCTGCAACTAAGAATTCTTAAGGCTACACATGCCTTGGTATCCACTGGGATGGGTTCCTCTCTGTTGGCTTTGGGTCTGAGCTGAGGCCAGCACAGCTCTGTAATTTGCTGAAGTATGTCTCTGTCCATCATGTAGTGCTCTACTATCTCCAGATCATGTAGCCCCTGTAAATAAACCTGGGTCTGCACACTCTTCTCCTCCTCCTCAGTCTGTGGCAGTTGTCAACATTATCCTCCTCTCTGCCCTCAGCCTCTAGCACATACTGATGGATGAAAGCAATGGCAGCCCCTAACATTTTTCCAGTTAAAATTCCCTCACATCTGTACACCAATGGTGCAGAGTTTGTGGGAAAAAAACAGACTGCAAGGTATTTGCATAGTTTATACTGTTGTGCTGTAGATGCTGCCTGTATGATTGGCTGACTACGATGCATTCCACCTGCTAGCTATGCAATTTGTTGTTGATTGCTTTTATTCTATTTTCCTTTTTTTCTCTTCTCATTTCCTCCTCTTTTAAGCCCCGAGGCATGCCACACAAACCTGGTGCCCAAATGTAAACAATCCTGCTATTTCCATTTTTTTTGTTTTTTAGACCAGGTGCGTGCCACACAAACCTGGTGCCCAAATGTAAATAGTCCTGCTATTTCCATTCTTTTTTTGTTTTGTTTTAGACTGGGTGCATGCCATGCAAACCCATTTAGCTAAGGTAAACAATGAGAAATGGTCCTTCCCTGGATGAAAACATGCTCTTCATTTCATGGTATAAGTCAATACAGCCTCAGACACACCCCTTGCTTAGCTGTGTTTAGCTAAGCTTATCTCTGCACCATGGAGCTCCAGTGTGCTTACGCCATGCCTGACACCCCCATTTTCATGTCTGTTGCTCCTCCTAGTTGCACAATAGTGCTATAGCACCTACACAGTTAGGTGCAGTTTGGCAGAAGATTTTTGTGACTCAGTAAATGTCCCCTCATTTGCATACCCCACTGACTTAATCCATAGTTCCTGCACTACTCAAGAACCTTTCCTCTTGACAACCACTGTTCCCTGGTATTGTTTTGATTCTGCATGCCATAGACTATAATGGCAAAATGCAGATTTTCCTTAGAATTGAGTTTTCACATTTTTTTTATGTCATGATCCCGTTTGTGCATCCCTGTCCTATGCTTAACGTTTTCTGTGTAGGAACAGTGTAGTCAGGCTTGTGCACATCAAAATACTAGTTTACTGGATTATTTGGTGACCATATTCTGTGCAGGAGCAACTATACTGTTCCTGCATGGAGAATTTACTTTATTGAATCCCAGGGATTGTATTCTCAGACACACACACACACACACACACACACACACACACACACACACACACACACACACACACACACACACACACACACACACACACACACACACACACACAAGCACAAATGCACAGGGTACTGATTTTCAAAATAAAATAGGTGAAAATGTTCTGTAGTGCATGGAGTTCTACAGTTGAATTCTCAAATGGGCACTAGCATCTGGTAATTTCAAATGAAGGGAGACTGCAAGAAGGAGCTGAATAGGTGGGGCTAACTGGAATGGGGTGAACTACATTACAGCAGGACAATGATTATTACCTGTAATCAAACAGTGGTAGTCAGCAAGGCCAGCTCTTTAGGTGAAATGGAGCTCTAGACAAAAGACTCTCTGGGCTCCTCCCATTGTTCACTAGTCCCCCTGCACTTTGCCATTATTTGTACCTTTATTTTTCCTCATTCTGGCCCCACGCTATCTAGATAGAGTACTAATTTCTTGCTTTTTCATACTTTGTCTTACTATTTAGCCTCTCCCTGCATTTTTAACATACCCAACTGTCCAAGAGTATACTTTAACAAGACTGAAGGAATTAACTGAATTAAACCAGGGGTCCAGGGGCCACTGGGTTCCTAGGAGGCATAGGATTCTGGATACTCTGGTGGGAATTTTATAGCTTTTTTACAACCTTTTGATTTTAATGATGGTCTTAACAAAAATAATGAATAAGTAAAGTAATCTAGCCTAACATTTTTGAAAAATAAGTCATGTTCAAGGCTTAAAGTTCAAATCTAACAAAGAACTATTTTCCCAATAAGCTTAGAAGACAAATGCAAGGATATACAAACCCTGTCTGGATTCTTACCTCCTGTAAAAACGTATAGTTGCTTTCTATGTACCTGTCTGATGTTAGACTGGAATGAAAGAAAAAAAAACACAAACTGCTAGAGGCATATATTATTATACAGCTAAGGGTCTGGGAGAAGAAACCAAAGCACATAGATAAAACCTATACAGGGAGAGAGAGTGTACATGCAGAGTATATACAGACTCCAAACAAAAGGAGTCACAGTCAAAAATTCAACCAGAGAACCAAGCATTGTTAGAAATGGCAACATCACAGGATATGACACTCTGCCAATGATCAGTTGCTGTCAAATACAACCTACCTATACTGCTACAGACATCCTCTTACTTTGTATAACACTAATCTTTGACTGTGATAGAATGTGAAAAAATATGGCCAACTTTCTATTTTTTGATACAGTGAAACACTTCTCCCATATGCAGTCATTTGCATCACAGACAATCCCTGTTACTGATTTAGAACAACTTTGTTGAATGTGCACTCCTCAGATATCTGATAGCTCTCAACCTTCCATCTCAGAAATGAGGAACATCAGCCCTCATAATGTGGAACAGATGGGTAAAATGTAGAACACATACTAACAGCTTACTAACAAATTCATCTAGGAAGGTCATATGATGGTTACAATATGCCAATGTTACATATGGAAAAGATATTTTAATGAACTAATATGATTATTTTCTATTTACCATGGATGTAAGTTTAAAAAATTCCTAACACTGCATGGGTGGCAGAGCCTTTCAATGTGGAACTTTGACGAACATAAACCTTTTAAGACCCCGAATGAGGTATGTTCCTTGTATTGAGGTACACTTGAGATGCATGTCTGATTGTGTTAAAAATATCTACAGTAAAATATTCCATCTGGCTTCACACACATGCACAATATGTCTAAAAGCCGAATAATGGTTGTCTAAGGTGTATTAGTCATGTTCTGAAGTAAGTCTTAAAAACATAATATTTTGAGATGGATATAACTGCCTTACCTTAGACAATACCAAATTATGCAGCTTTTGTTATGAAAGTCTGTCTTTTATGCATTTTATAATGCTGATAAGGATAGCCCCTTAATTGTTTCCCTAGAGCTGAAAATCCCTGCCATGACATCATGAAAGACTGACATCACAATGCCTCAATACATGTGCTAATGTATAAGATACTGTATTCCCGGGCTAAATACATCAATAGTAGTTGTTTCCTAATTCCTAGAAAGATGAGCTGCCAACTAGTTATTGCACATAGTACAAATCACATTGAAAAATATCATCTGATGATGCAGTAGTGAAATCACACCATAAATAAGAAATTGCACATTTAAAGTGATAAGCTGTTTTCTTACCCATAAAGCATTGCAATCATATGACAATTACAGTTAAATATCTACTATGACATAATTATGTGGATGTAACTATAAAGGAAAATTGAGTAAACAATGAAACTAAAAATGTCAAACAACAAATGGTCATCTTTTTTGTTTGCAAAAATTACTCACAACTTTGACATGAGGAGTGTGAGGATAAATTAAATGAATTGTAAAACAAGAATGCTACCGAATATGACCAATATACTTTTAAGTTAAAAAATGACAACATTGTCAATCACTTTCTCCACAGACAAGCATTGTCCCTAGCAATTAACTTTATTGACTGCATACACATCAGATAACAGAATGTAATGCAATAAAACATAATAATAGCCACAGTAATTTATTCAACCCCACATCCTACACACAAACACACACACATGCGCACACACGCACACACACACACACACACACACACACACACACACACACACACACACACACACACCTGTCAAAGGAAAAATAAACTTCAAAAAGATCAATGCACGGCAGGTTCAGGTTAAAGCACTTTAATCTTGCAGCAAGGAGACAAACACGTGCTAATACAGAGTTTGTCTAACTAAAATCAAGAAGTAAGGTCATTTTTATACATTTTCTAACAAGACATTGCCTACCAAGCTGACATAACAGATCACAAGTTTTAACATCATTACTTCATAGCAGCTCTTTGTCCGTGATTTTCTGCTTGCACTATCAATTTTATGAAAAACTTCCTAAGAAAAACAACGTGGCCTTGGTGACCACCGGTTAGATATAGCTTCCCACTATGTTATGTTATCATTCAAGGTACTATGGCTAATTTGAGCACAAAGCGAGTACAGAATCTTCAAGCAGTCTTTTGTTTGATGTATCTCTTCTTTTCTGCAGCTGTGCATGTTCTCATAAGACGAACAGAGCTGATTGTTCATATTCAATCATATTATAGAAAACAGTATTGTTCTATTCATACACTATTCATTCATTTTCCTGACCTAGCAGATAATCACCTGCTTCTCAGTACATTTCCAAAAGGCATAAACATGAATTTTGCTGTGCTAGTAAATACTAGGTCAGGGTGCATCTTGCAGTTTCAGAAAGCATACTGTGGTTTGAAAAATCATCTTATAATTTCATACAGAATTAAGCTGTACGTAAAATAGGATGAAATGTGTTAACTCTTTTAGCTTCTAATAAGCTCTAAACATATATATTAATACATATTTCTCTAACATTTCCCCCCTGTTAATGCTTTTTATTCTATTTTCAAAAGCATAAACAGTTTGCTTCTTCTCCTAACCTCTTCCATTTCGGATTTGCAGTTAAGAGAGTCATTTTAGTTTAAACTTATGAAAGCATTTCAGTTTTCAACAATTCTTCAATTTCAGTACTTTGATACAAAGTCTCAGAAACTGATATGTCTATGCAACCTTTGATTAACTTTTTATGCAGGGAATACCACAACAAATGCATGCTTCTAATAGTAGTAACCCCACACAAATGGCAATCAGGATGTTCATTAGGATGGAACCCCACCCCCCCAAACAAATTCTGGAAAAAGTCCGTCAGAGGGTTTGGGCCTGGTTTGGTCATGGCCGACACCTGCTGGATCACCTCAAGATGGTTGTTTATCTCATGCTGGTTGTCAGGAATATATGAACAGCATTCTTCTTTGATTAAAGCACACATACCACCTCTTGCCACTAGGGTGAAGTCGAGAGCCATGCGGTTTTGAAGCACCACAGTTCTCATAGCATTCAGTTCATCAGTTACTAATTCGAGAGCAGAAAAGGTTGCATTGCTCATAACTTTGAGAAGTTTGGACAGTTTTCTCAGCTCCCAAATCAATTTTACTGCACCATATGCAGGGGCTATGCCTGCCCATGATATAATAGTGTCACTCAAGTCCATGTGTGTTAATTTATCTTTGTTCTTCACGGAATTATGGTTTCTCCATCCTGCTTCGATTCATCCCATTGGATTCTCAGGTCCCTTGATTGGATTTCCAGGTTTACTGCTGACCTCTCTGACATTTCGAATTTTCCCTCGAGGCAAAGCTGCAATGTGTCGTACGGCCAGAACCAGGTAACCCAAAAAACAACTGCCGGACCAATTCTCAGGCAGCCATTTGTATGCCTTTTTTCCACAAACAAAATAACAATTCTCTACTTTAGTATAGATATATGCTTGCCCTGCATGAAATATTTTCTTATCAATGATAGAAAGTTGCTTCAAAAGAACAAGATTATGTTGTATTTCACTAACAGTGTTTTGCATTTTTTCAAGATATGAGTCATAATTTGCATCACAAATAGTTTCTGCCTTATTAGCCTTAATATAACATTTATAAGAAACAGTCACATTGCAATTGCTCCAACCCACCTGAATAGTGTCATTTTTATAAAAACATACAATTCCTTTTTGTGTAACAGGTAGGTACAATGCTATTTTATTCTTGTGATTTCACAGGTGTAGTATCAAAAATCAAATTTTCCCAGGTCATATTGACCCATAGGGTGACAGCAGCCATTAATAATCCCCCGTATGCTGTTGGTATAGCTGTGCAATTCCAGCAGTTCAAAACATTAAAAGTTTCAGCATACACATACTTAATTGCTTGGTAAGTGTTAAAGTTTGGATGCCAGTCTATGAGTAATGCATCACGTTTGTTCAGTTCAACTCGTGTGGCTGGAAAAAGGAAAGGCCACAGCAAAAAGATTATTGTTATCAGTATAGCTAACAGGATGATCATGCAATTTTTCTGAGGTTGTTCTGTATCCCTGTTTACTCTATATCTGGTCATTTTGTTCTCATTGTATAACAGTAACAAGGTTTTTGTCCAGTTTAAAGTTCTTGACCAGTTTTCAGTGCATCAAATGGATCCAGGACACACACTCAGCTATCTTGACCGCAGTGGGTGTTGCCAGCAAAACTTGGTATGGTCCCTCCCACTTTGGAGAACTCCAATTTCTTTTCTTCACGACCTTTACCCAGATCCACGACCCTGGTTGTACTACTGCTTCTGATGATCTGGTCTGTTCTTTATCTGAAACAGAATTTAACTGCAGAAGTTGTTTATTATTCAAAAGTCACCTCATATACTCTGCAAGTGAACTGCCAGCCTCCTGGTCTGCAGGCATGAGAGGTTTCCACTGAGGTATATAATATGCCCTCCCAAACAGTATTTCAAAAGGAGTTAACCCCTTTGCATTTGGAACAGTTCTCATGCTCAACAACGCCAGAGGCAGACAGTGCACCCAGTTCTTCTGTGTCTCGCTAACTAATTTCCTAAGTTTGTTTTTCAAAACCCCATTATGCCTCTCTACTAATCCTGCGGATTGGGGGTGGTATACACAATGTTTTTTTAAAGAAATTCCGAAACAATGGCTCAATTGTTGTATGGTTTGATTTACAAAGTGTGTGCCATTGTCACTATAGATCTTTTCTGGTATGCCAAATCTAGGAATAATTTCTTTAACGAGGACTTTTGCAACAGTGGCTGCATCTAGATTTTTGGTCAGAAAAGCTTCCACCCATTTGGAAAACATAGCTATGATGACAAGACAATACTTTTTATTTTTGCATTTGTTTAGTTCTATGAAATCCATACAGATAGTACGGAACGGGTACGGTGGTGTTGGGAAACTCCCTTGCTTAGGCTTCAGTGCCCCCTGTGCATGATGCCTGTTACAAACATGGCATGCTGCACAAAATTTTTTTGTGTAGTTTGTAAATCCATACATTGTAAACACTCGATTCACTAACTGTACCATCCCCCCTGTTGAGACATGGTACTGCCCATGGCTCAACAAAGCTGCATATCTAAACAAGTTAGACGGCAAAATTGGTTTTCTTTCTTTGGAAATGTACAGCCCTTTCTCAAAAATTGCTCCTCGTTTTACCCATTTCTGTTTCTCTATGTTCGTAGTATGTGTCTGCATTGTTTTTAACATTTCTAAATCTAAAATCTCAGAAGGTTGTAATTCCTCACTCAAAAGAAAAACTTCTGAAGCTGTAGCTGCCTGCTTTGCAGCTCTGTCAGCTCTCCCATTACCTTTTGAAATTCTATCCTGTTGCTTGGTATGAGCTACGCATTTACAAATAGCTACTTTCTGAGGTAACTGAATAGATTCTAACAAATCCAAAATGAACTGCGCATGATTAATCGGTTTGCCAGTAGATGTTATCATTCCTCTATTTTTCCACTGTTGTGCAAAAACATGTACAGTAGAAAAAGCGTACTGGCTATCAGTAAAATTGTTCACACATTTACCCTTTGCCAAGGTACATGCCCTGGTTAAAGCAATCAATTCTGCTGCCTGTGCAGATAAGTTGTGTGGTAAAGACTTTGCTTCTAAAATCTCAGTATCAGAAACTACTGCATACCCCACTAGATTCTGTCTTGTAGGACCCCTTCTGCATGAGCCGTCCACATAGTATGTCACCTGGGCATCATCCAAGGGAACATCAGTTAGATCTTTTCTAGGCAGTGTCTTTTGCTCAATCTCCTGCAGGCAGCTGTGTGGTGTGCCATCCGCAGGGGTGGGAAGCAAGGTAGACGAGTTTAAAGTTGTACATCGTTCAATTGTCATATGAGGTTGGCTCAACAGTATAGTCATACAGGAAAGATGTCTAGCCGGAGAAAGATATGCTACTTTTTCTTGCAGTAAAATAATTGCGACTGCATGAGGCACTCTCAATGTGAGAGGGTGGAACAACACCACTGAGGCCGAAGCCTGTACTGCCATTGCAGATGCAACTACTGCTTGTACACAGTGGGGCAGGGATTGTGCCACTGGGTCTAGCTGTGATGAATAGTAAGCTATGGGGCGTTGCTTGTCCCCATGTTGCTGTGTTAACACTGATGTCATATAACCTTGTTTACAATCTACAGTTTGGAAAAAATGTTTATGATAGTTTGGTAATCCTAAAACTAATGAGGATGCTATCAGTTGCTTCAGTTTGCAGAAAGCTGATCTTGCTTCTGGTGTCCATTGTAATGAATCTTGTGTTGCCATAGGCTTCTTGTATATTAAGTTAGTCAGTGAAGCAGACTCCAAGGCATAATTTGGAATCCAACTCCGACAAAAATTAGTCGTACCTAGGAAGGACATAATTTCCTTCTTGGTAGTTGGTTTGGGTGCTTGTAAAATTGCTATTTTCCTATCTTCATCTAATGTTCTGCCTTCTTTGGATATTAGATACACTGTTGAAATAATTGTTGATCAGTGTTTGAAAATTGAGACTTTAAACGCAACGTATTTAAACAGACAGCACAGAGTTACGACAGTTTAAATGCAAAAAGTTAATTGAAGGCAATTGCCTTCAATTAACTTTTTGCATTTAAACTGTCTGAGTTTGGCTGCCCCCTTTTTCCTCTGAAGAAGCCACCTTATGTGTGTGGCGAAAACGCTGTGTAACTGTCTGTTTTAAATAAATTGCGTTTAGGACAACGAGGGTCTCTACATTGTTTTTGGTTTCCTTTTTGGTCAAACGTTCTTTGGATATTACATATCCCAGGTATTTAACCTGTTTTTTCCAAAGCTGCAGTTTGTTTTTGTTAACTTTGTGTCCTTGAGTGGCTAAAAATTGTAATAATACTATGGTATCTTCTCCGCATTCTTGCTGGGTGGGGGCTGCCAGCAGAATGTCATCTACATAAAGTAAAATCTGGCTGCCTTTCGGTGGGATAAATCCCGCCAGGTTACTTGCCATTTCCTGTTCGAATATTGTTGGACTCTCACAATATCCCTGTGGTAGTCATGTGTATGTATACCTTTTTCCCTGAAATGTAAATGCAAACCAATGTTGGCTGTCAGGGTGTATCGGTATTGAGAAAAAGGCATTGCTAATATCTACCACAGAAAAATACTTCTGTTGAGGTTTCAAATCATTTAATAAGGTGTGTGGATCTGGCACCGTACGTGCTCTAGGTATAACTGCGTCATTTACAGCTTGTAAATCTTGGACCATACGCCATTCTCCATTTGCTTTCCTAACAGGAAATAAGGGTGTGTTACATGGTGAATCAGGAGATTCTATCAATACTCCTTCCTTAAGTAAGGCTGCTATTATAGGTTTGATTCCTACTTCTGCATCCTTTCTTAAGGGATACTGTCTCTTTTGAGGTCTAAATGCTGACTTTGGCGTGATAGTAACTGGTCCTGCTGTACGAATTAGTCCTACATCTGATTTCCCTGTTGACCAGAGAATCTCTGGTATGCCTCGTAAGGCTTTTTCTTTTTCCTCTAGTAAGAGTGCTACTCAGTTGTCCTCACTTTCCTGCAAGTGCACAGCTGGGTGTGTTTGTGTTATCCAATTCAACTTCTGCTTTTGTACTCCTTTTTCTGACAGTTCTAATTCTGTCTGTTTTTCCCACCTTGTGACTTTTTCTCCTAGGTCTGCCCACTTCGCATTCTTGTCTTTAGTTAAACTAACATCTGGTAATCGATTAGATTTATAAAGTGTTAGGAATTCCTGGGGCAATGAACAGCTAACTACACTGTTTCCTTCTGTGTCCCAGTACAGATTACGCAATACTAATCTGTTAGCATGGTTTCTAAACAGTTCTTGCTCATATTCCTTATCAGGTCCTGGTGTGCTACAATAATACAGAGTACAGTGCAACAAATGCTGTTTATCAGTGTCAAGGGAGGGGGACTTACTGATGGCTACATTCATCAGTTCTTCAGTTACTGCCCCTGGACCAGTTGTGACTAAGTCCTGGCTGTACCAATAAAATGTTTCACCCTCCGGTCGCACCACAAAAGTATACATTTGTCGCTGTGTTTCCATACCCTGCATAGTCGGTACTACTGCTATGCCAAATATCTGCATAAGATCTCTGCCCAAAAGGTTCACTGGGCATTTTTCAGAAACAACAATTTTGCTTTTCTGGGTCATCCCTGAAACAGGGTCAGGTATTGCTATGTTATGGGAGAGTGGCTTCCGATACAGCTGTCCATTAGCTGCCTTCACTAATATGTAATCAAGTGATTCTGAATTTTCTGGTAGTTTGGAAGGATGTATCAGGGTCCGTGAAGCCCCTGAGTCACACAGGAATTTAACTTCCCTCCCCTCTACCAGATGTGTAACTTCCGGTTTTGTGTCTGCTAAATAGAGCTCTAGGCTCAATAATGCCAAGTCTAAAATTTCGTTTTCCGCACCATCGGTGATTTCTTGTACTTTCTCTATTTCTTTTATCACATTCTCTACTCCCTCTATCACATTTGCATTTGTCTTTTCTTTGTTATTCCCTTCTAGTGATTCTTTTTTTTTTAAAACAAGTTTATTGTTTTTAACATACAAAATAAATATCATAACAATCTTATACAAGCAATTAAAATGTAAATAGTTATAACATTTAATAAAACAACCAAAATATTTACAGAGACATCCACTACAAATAAAATCAAATGATTAAACTGTAATGTCTTACTAATGAAACTAAGATTTTTTTAACAGATTTTGTAAAGTGTCCCATATAGTATAGACGTTTTTCTAGTAGTTCTTGACTTTATTGTCATTAATTCCATATGACACACTTCTGTCATAACATTTTTAAATTCATTAAATGAAGGAGGAGTATCTGAAATCCAGTTTCTGGTTATTATTTTTCTAGCCACTGCTAGAATAGACCATAACAAGCGAAGTTTAACTTTTTTAACACTTTTAGGAACAGGAGTGTTAAATAATATAAGTGATTTAGAGACAATGAAATTATCTGTGAAAAGAGCCTGCAAAAAATCATTGATTAACATCCAATATTCCTTCAATTTTATGCAGTCATAAAACATATGTGCCCAATCAGCATTTATTTCTGCATTACATCTCTTACATAAGTTGTCTTTATTATTTATTTTATTCATCATTAAAGGTGTATATAAAGATCTATGTAAAAATTTCCAAGTAAAAAGTCTCCAATTAATGGAAGAAGTAGTTTTATAAGCAGATTCCAATATATATTGTTTATCTTGTTGTTTGGTGATTCACCATTAATAGAAATAAAATAATTCCAATAAGTATCTGAACTGTAATGAGTTTCTTCTCTAATAATTTTATGTATGTGTGAGAGCTTACCTTTATCAGAAACCCTATGTTGTAAATTTAATATCAAGTAATCAATCAGAATTGGGACAGATTCTTTAACTGTTAAAGACATTAAATCAAGTTTATTAATAAGATGTTGTCTAAAAGTCTGAATTTCTAACCAACATGTTTCTCTCAAATCAAATTCTTGCTTTAAGAAGTCTAAATTTTTTATTTTTTTGTCAGACAGCAACTGATACCAATACTTTAAATCATTCTCTGTAACTAAAAGAATTCTTTCAGAGGTGGTTGATAAGAGAATACCTTGTGTATACATTATAGGGAATAGGATAAAATTCCATTCCTTATACTTAGGATGCATAAATATAAAATCACGATATCTAATAATAATATTTAATGGGTAACTAGCTAGATATTTTGGTGTAATAGATGAAGTACAAAATTCCTTCAATAAGCATAACATGGGGTTATTTACAAAAGTATTTTTATGTATTAAGGAGATTTTCATGAAGTGAATGCTAATTAGTTCCCAATAATCCTTCCATTTTGCAACATATGACTGATCTATTAACAAAGTAATAACTTTTATAATAGAAGAGATAGTATATAAATTAAAGTCTGGGAATGAAATGCCCCCTGAGACCAGCTATTAGTATGTTTCTTTAATGCAATCCTAGGTCTATTAGGTGCCCATAAGAAATTTAACATTAATGAATTCAATTTCTTAATAATTATTTTTGTAGGTGGGAGTATTATTGATTGTATTAAATATAATATCTTAGGGAATATTATCATTTTAATAATTGTGAGTCTCTTCCATGGTAAAAAACATATTGTTCCAACTATTGAAAAGATTTTCTATATTATGAAGACAGTTACTATAATTATTATGTATAATAGATTTAATATCTTTAGTTAATATTATACCTAAGTAAGTTATCTGACCTGAGTTGGGTATATATTTGTGAAAATCATTAGTGAGGACATTTTTTCGTGTGTATATAGGTAATATTTTAGTTTTTTCTTCATTAAATATCAAACCAGAGATATTTTTAAAATCTGTCATTTTATCAAATAATGACTGCATAGAATAGTTAGTTCCTCCTGATGTAATTAGAACATCATCTGCAAAAAGTTGAATTTTAGATATTGTATTTTCATCTATATCAAATCCTACTATATCAGTGCTGTTTCTAATTAAATTAGCCCAAGGCTCCATTATTAAAGTAAATAATAGTTGAGAGAGTGGACACCCTTGTTTTGTACCTTTTAATATGGGTATTTTTTGTGAGACATATGTTCCTATCTTAATGTAAGCCAATGCTCCTTTATATAGATGTTCAATTAGATTCACAAATGCATCAGAGAAATTTGTACACTTCAATAAGATAAACAAGTAGTCCCAACTTACTGAGTCAAATGCTGAACTTATATCAAGACTAATAAGTGTTAAGTCTTTCTTTTTCCTGTTTGCATAATCAATTAACGTTAAAGTTCTTCTTATATTGTCAAAAGTATTTCTATTTATAATAAAGCCTGTCTGATCTATATCTATTATACCTGGAATGATTGTCTTTAATCTGTCAGCAAAATACTCATAAACATTTTATAGTCAACATTAAGTAATGAAATAGGTCTATATGAAGTGCACCTGGTTGGGTCTTTATTGGGTTTTAAAATTGGTGAAATAAATGTGTATTGCCAGGATGGGGGAGTTGTTAACTCATTTTGAGCGGAAATAAAAACCCTATGTATTAATGAGTAAGTACTTTTAGGAAGAATTTTATAAATCTCTGGTATAATACCATCATTACCTGGTGCTTTGTTTGATTTAAGTTTGTTTATTTGTGTAATAACCTCTGTATATGAAATATCTTTATCTATTAATTTAGTCTTTTGTTTATTAAGTTTTTTGTTCATGTTTGTAGTTATAAATTTCTTTATTTTATCTTTAGAATCCATGTTAATGTTATTGTGATTAATTTTATGAAAGTGATTTCTAAATTGCCTAATATTTCTGGTAAACTAGAAACATTCTTCTTTTTCCCTGGAGAGAAAATTTCTTTGATATGATTTTGTTTATTCAGCCTATTTGTTTTATTTTTAAGTCTATGTAAGTATTTGGGACTTATTGAGTAAGACAAAAACTTATATTTCTCTAATGTTATTTTGACTTTATGAGTTAAAATTTCTTTGTATTTCTCATTTAATTTATTTATTTCCTCAATGACTTTTTTGTCCATAATATTTTCTTTATTATTATGTTTATATGAGTCTAATTTGCTTTAAATATCTAGTAATTCTTTGTCCCAGGATTTCCTTTTATTATTATACCATCTGATACTTTGTCCATACAAATATGATTTTAAAGCATCCCAAATGTAAACAATGGAGACATCAGGTATAGTGTTTAAGTCTAAGAAATGTTGCACCTCTGTAAGTATATAATCTTTATAGTCCTTTAGTTGAGTTAAGTATGCTGGTATTCTTTTGATCTGGACATTATAAGTTCTCTTTACCATGAATTCAAAGACAATTGAATTATGATCTGATATAGGACATGAAATGATTTTGGAATTAATTAAGTCTGTTACCATTTGGTTAGAAATAAAGACTCTATCTATTCTTGAATAAGTTTTATATCTGTTAGAAAAAAAAGTGTATGGTAATGATTTAGAATCTATCTGATTATTAATATCATTCAAATGATATAAATTAATAAAATCCTTTAAATGTTTTGCATTAGATGTAATTTTCCTCTTTCCTGTAGTAGTAGTAGTATCTTTTTCATGTAGGATACAATTAAAGTCACCTGCTAAAATAATATCTCCTATAGAAAATTATATAATCTTATTGAGATGGTGTTTCACTGTATTAGTGCCAATTCCTGGTATCCAATATACATTGATTATTGTATATACTTTCCCATTAATCTGTATTGTAACCATACAAAACATTCCTTTATCATCTTTATAAGACTTAATAGTTTTAGGTATGGGCATATTTTTGTTCCATAAGATAGCCACTCCTCTTTTTTTTCTGTGTGTGTTCTGAGCTAGCCAAGACTGTATATTTATTAGTGGCTAATTTATCTATATCCTTTTTCAGGAGATGTGTTTCTTGAAGGAATATTAAGTTGGCTCTGTGCAAATTAATATATCTCATTAAACTTGCCCTTTTACATGGGTTATTCAATCCATTAATGTTTAAAGAAATTCCTTTTAGAGATACCATTTAACTTCTATGAACATATAAAACTTATAATCAGAATAATAATTAACAAAATAAGTATTATTAAGTCTCCTCCTTTAGGTGTTCCATTAATTATAGCTGTATTTAATGAAAATCTTATGGAATTTTGTGTAAGTTTTACTTTTATTTGTAGTGACAATGAGTTTATAAAATGTGATGTGGATGTCAAAACTATATACATACAACAATAATCAGGTGAAAATAATGTTTGGATTAAACAGTGCACCCAGCCTGGAGTTGAAAACTCCAACTTCGAGTAGCAAATACCACTCAAGTTATCCCCCTATCCTAAGCAGCAGTACTTCAGCTGCCACCAAATTAATTCAATACTAACTATTATTAACTAAAGTTAACCTCATTTAACTTGATTATCTATTATAAAAAAGCTAAACAATTTTTATAACAGCTTCATATAAACATATAAAACATTTAGAAACAACTAATATTACTATGTACATCTATTCTGTATAATACACTCATAATCAAAATAGCATTCTAACAATCTTGATAAAGGGAGCAAAGAAGAAAGCGAGAGAGAGAGAGAGAGAGAGAGAGAGAAAAAGGGGGAGGAATATCTATATGGTAGTTTAATAAAAGTTTGTAAGAATAAGTTCTTATTATTTGTTTATGTTCATTTGAATTCAATAACATATATTATCTTAGGCTATTATGGTTCAGACATTACTTATAATAGGGTATTCCCACTTTCTGCCATAGTAATACAGTTAAAAGCTCTTAAAACTTTAAGTTACTTGCACCAAAAGCTTCCTTCTCATATTTATTATTGCCATTTAAATAAATATTTATTCTCATGCATAAGTTAAAAGAACATACTGCACAGCAATGTTGATTCCTAGTTATACATAAATCATTGTGATGAAAGCCATCTCTTTTTATATATCTGAACTGCAGCTTTAAAATATGTCACATGACAATTTCTTCTAAAATATAATCATAATGATACATGTACTTGTCTGTTAGTCAAGGCAAATGATTTATAACATTACATATGTTTCAATCATAAGCAATTATATACATTAAAGTGCTGCAGTCATATAAGCTTTCAAAAACAAGTGTACATGTGTTTTACCTTCTATGCCTTCTAAAATATCTCATTAGTTTACTATGTCATATTAAGTCATTTAAAATCATTTTAACTTTTATATTTTATAAATTACATCTTAAATAAGTAAGTTATTATAAAGAAAAACTCACATTTAGGTGTCATAAAGTTCGTGTTTCATCACAAAGTCGCATTTACAGTTACAGTTCTACTTCCTGAAACAGTTTACTTCTTGGATCTGCGATGTGTCAGTGTGAAATCAGGGGTCAAAGTTCAAAATGGCTGCTTTCAGCTTCTCTGCGTGTATTCTGAGTGTTGAAGCTTTTAAAACGACTCGAGGACACTATTCACGAGGAAACCCACATCCCAGATTGTCTCCCATAACATTCTGGCGGGAATTTTAGTAAAAGCAAGTGACTGACATTCATTTTATAATACAAATGAATCTAAACAGTGCAAAACCTTCTCGAAGCATTTTACAAGTCATTACAGTCTCTATGACAGTGAAACTAAGCCTACAGTTGTTTAACATAAACACAACTTATTTTTATATGCCCCATTTCATTTTCTCATACAGATCTTATTACATTCACATATCAGTATTATCAGAAGCATATAATTTTATAGATAAGAGAGAGAGATAGAAAAAAAAACAACAAAAAGGACCTACAAAGAGTATCTACAAAGATATATTACTTGCTGCTTGTTTTTACAAAGATATATTACTTGCTGTTTGTTTTAATAAAGTGGAACATGAGACATATTACTTTCAACTACTTTTGTTCTAGTTAACTGCAATTATATCATGACATATTATTTGAAATCATGTATTAAGTAATTAAGTCATGGTATAATATTTAGCAACAGTATTTAAACAGCATAAATAATTTTAAAAAACTAATAAATTATTTTTCCCCTTATTTCATATTTTCCATCAAACCTCTCCTGCCCTCCCCACCCCTCACTGAATGTATAGTTTAAAGAGAATGCCATTATTTAAAACAAGAAGAGAAAGGAAATGTATCAAATTACTAACCTTAGGTCTCTTTATCACAAAGAGAAACAAGTTGATTCATAACAAGTTATTTGTTCCTCAGAAAGATTGATTATTTATAAAACAACATCAGTTCTTTGCACACAAAAAAGTAACTTTGAATAAATCCTTAAGATATTTGTGGCTTTCTTGAAAATGTAGTAACTGCAATTAAAGAGTTCAAAGAAATATAGAACATGTCATTTGTTTTTTAGTCTTTTTTGCTTCTCTGAAGTCTTCCAAGAAGTTCCTGTTGCCATCCTCTTTAACGAAGGGCTAGCCCACTCCATATCTTCTATTTTATCTAATATTTAATTTTTTTTGATATACAGCAAAGCAGAGTCCAAGTCTTCAAAAATTCTAGGGCCATCTGGTAAAAAGATTTTTAGTTTGGAAGGAAATAGAAGATGAGTTTTTAACTGTGCTTTCTTAAGCTCTCTTATTAATGGCAAAAAAACTTTTCTTTTTGTTATTACCAAGGAAGAATAGTCATTGTCAAAACGCACAGTTGTCTCATTAATTTTTATAGGAGCTTTAGCCCATGCAGCCTTTAATACCATCTCCTTGTCATAAGATGACAAAAATCTTACAATAACTGATCTATGATACTTTTTATTTGTATTAGAATTAGATAAAGACCTATGGGCTCTTTCAATACCAAAAGAAAATGCTTCTGACAGATCTAAAGTTTTGGGAAGCCAAGTATTTAAAAAGGAAGTAATGTTGTTACCTTCTATATTTTCTGGCAGTCCAAAAATCCTTGTATTATTGCGTCTGGATCTGTTTTCAAGGTCATCTATTTTGGATTGAAGGTGTGTGTTCTGTTTCAATAAAAATTCAATGTTAATTTCTTCTTCCTGGATTCTGTTGTCCATATCATTAAGAGTCTCTTCTATACCTGTAATCTGGGCTTTCTGATGTTGTAAGTCTTGATGTAACAAATCCATTTGTTTTGTGTTTTTTTCTATAAAGTTATCAATTTTAACATCCAGTCTGTCCATTTTAGTTGTTAGTTGCTGAATAGTAAAGACTGAAGCTCTTTCTTGATGCTGGAATCCTGACTGTTAGCCTTACTGGAACTCATTCTGAACAGAGGTGATGAAAGAGAAATTTCCAAGAAGATTTCTGACAGGAAAATTATTTAAATTTTCTTTCTTTTTTAGATATTATTCAAGATACTAGTATTCCAAACGTTTTTAGAAAGAAAATTATTACATTAGTTGAATTTTAAAGTAATTATTTCCTGTCAGTGTAGTTATGTTGGTGGATCTGAAGAAATCTGCTGCTATCCTGTGTTCATCCTTGGCCACGCCCCCCTTCGAGTGATTCTTGACTATCATATAGTCAGTCATCACCCTCTTTATCTTCCATGGCTACCTTCTTGTTTTGCTTGCAATCCCTTGCTAAATGTCCCTTTTTCCCCACATTTAAAACACTCACCCCTTTTCTTTCTCTCTTCAAACTCTTTGGATCGCTTATCAGATTGTTTGTTTCCCTGGGCATTTTTCTTGCCCTTCTTCCCGGACTGTACTACAAAGACTTCCGCTCTGTCCTCTACTGAAAATACTTGGGTTTTCTTTTTCTTTTTGCTATTAAAATGCCTTTCAACATGTCTTGCATATTCAAGTAATGACTGTAATCTACTTGTACGGTGATCTACCATGTGCTTTGTAATAAAACTACTAATGGGTGCAATACTACCTTTCAAAAATGCATTCTTTAGTTGTTGCTCATATGGGGACTCATGTGTTTGGTCTTCAGGTACTTGCATTCCACAATGGTTATTAAAACATTCTAATAATCTAGCATAATATCTATCAACAGTTTCACCTTCTTGTTGGATGCATTCATTAATGCAAGTCCAGTCAGCCCTAGGCTTCCATTTCTCAGAGATTCGGTCTGTCAGACCTTTCACTCTGTTATCCAGTTCTGCATTACTATGTGGGAGTGGCTTATGTTCTGCGTCACAGGGATTCCAGTTGCCACTAATCATGTGCCAATCTGGACCTACGATTTGTCTGACTACTTTCTCTACTTCTTCTCCATTTAAATGGTAACTTAATCTCATGCCCTATAAGTCTTCTAAGAATTTTCTAAAATTAATTTTTGGATGGGGAATTCCCTCTGTGGCTTTCCGGATGTCTTCCGGTGTCCACGGTCTATACACTAGAACAGTTGGGTCCTGTCCTGCCTGTCCTGCCTGTGGATTTGGTACTTCTATGAGTGGACATATCTCTTCTTCACTTATAGCTCGTGAATTTTTATTTATTTCATATAATTCAATATCCCCTCTTAAGTTACGTGTTCGAGAACTCGTCTCGACAGGATCTCTGACAAATGGTTTTGATTTCGCAGGGACAGTTGGATATAGCGGAGGTGGAGCAGCTTGTCCACTCGCTTCATATTCTGGTAAGGGAAGCGGAGGGGACAGAGGGGCTGATGCCATTACTAGGTTATTGTCTTCTTTGTCTAAAAACATTGCTTTTGAATTTTTAATTTTTTGATCCCTGCGGTTTGCTTCCTCAAGCCACCTGTGTGCCTGGGGAATGCCTAATTGACGTTGCTTTTTTACCTGACCTTTTGCATCAGTTTTAAGCTGTTTGACAAGTTTGATAAGTGAAGGTTTTTCTAGTTTGCCATCAAATTTGCACTTATTAACCCATTTAGTATAGTACCTAACGTTATCAGCACGTTGTAATTGCATATATTTCGCATCTTTGGTTAATGGCAGATCTCGGGATCTTTTTGTGCACTTATTTTCCATATTGTCTTAACTTAGTTAGAAATTGTTACGTAACCCTTCTTATCACGTGGTACTACAATTTCTTTTTTTTCCCCCACAGTTTATCTAGAATAACTGCATACCTATCCTGTTTCCCTGATCTATGACAAGACAGCAATCTTTTTTGTCCCTGATTTGTACAACACAAATCTCCCTGACAAAAACAAATACTGTAACAAGTCCCTGATCTAAAACAGAGAAAAGGTAAATTCCTCCTTACCTGAGCCTCCGTGATCGATCGTCTCACTGATGGAACCATTGACTCGTCCGCCAATCGCAGATCAGAAACAGTGGCTGGCCTCTTTTGAACGACAATTCAGTCGGAGGTCTTTCAGTGCAGAAGAACCGATGTGGCCTCTTCCCCGTACGGTTTCATGTCACCAAGCCCATCTGACCTGAGCTAGAGCGAGAGTTTTCCGGCTCGAAGGACCAATCTGTCAAAGGAAAAATAAACTTCAAAAAGATCAATACATGGCAGGTTCAGGTTAAGGCACTTTAATCTTGCAGCAAGGAGACAAAAATGTGCCAATACAGAGTTTGTCTAACTAAAAATCAGGAAGTAAGGTCATTTTTATACATTTTCTAACAAGACATTGCCTACCAAGCTGATGTAACAGATCACAAGTTTTAACATCATTACTTCATAGCAGCTCTTTGTCCATGATTTTCTGCTTGCACTATCAATTTTATGAAAAACTTCCTAAGAAAAACAACGTGGCCTTGGTGACCACCGGTTAGATACAGCTTCCCACTATGTTATGTTATCATTCAAGGTACTATGGCTAATTTGAGCACAAAGTGAGTACAGAATCTTCAAGCAGTCTTTTGTTTGATGTATCTCTTCTTTTCTGCAGCTGTGCATGTTCTCATAAGACAAACAGAGCTGATTGTTCATATTCAATCATATTACAGAAAACAGTATTGTTCTATTCATACACTATTCATTCATTTTCCTGACCTAGCAGATAATCACCTGCTTCTCAGTACATTTCCAAAAGGCATAAACATGAATTTTGCTGTGCTAGAAAATACTAGGTCAGGGTGCATCTTGCAGTTTCAGAAAGCATACTGTGGTTTGAAAAATCATCTTATAATTTCATACAGAATTAAGCTATACATAAAATAGAATGAAATGTGTTAACTCTTTTAGCTTCTAATAAGCTCTAAACATATATATTAATACATATTTCTCTAACACACCACATAAATAAACACACACTTGCACAGAAGTAACTATCAATTGCAGTCTCTTATATGACTGTGACTGTACAATTAAGAACCTCAGATATTTGACTATGACCAAATGAATGAATAAATACATAAATAAATAAAACACATGCATTTATCTTTTCAGCTCACTGCTGTCAGAATACAGTGCACCCATCCAGAAGTACATACATATCAATCTCTTATCTCAAGAATTTAGGAGAAATCTGAAACAATAATGGTGGATAAAGAACCAAACTTGGGTACAGCTATTACATTTATATACTTAGAAACTTGCAAGAAAAAAATAAAATAATAGGCTTTGGATTAAAGTAATTCTGAAGATTATTAAATCTGAAACTGAAATGTCTGCTATCATTATTTAGAGAGTGCAGTCATCATTAATTTGTCACAAAACACAAACTTTATGAGAAACAGACCAATACATATGAAACAGAAAATCAGAGTCATTCTGTGAAATCAGGGAGAGTTGAGAACATCTATGTCTACCACTCATACATAAATGCATAAACACAGTGGACACACACACACACACACACACACACACACACACACACACACACACACACACACACACACACACACACACACACACACACACACTGCACACACACCCCCACACACTCTCTATTTGATGCGACTATGGAGAACAGCCACTTATATGAATGTAATTGTACACCTCAGATGTCTGATTGTGATTGAATGGAAGAATAAATACATTGATAACTGTCACACAGGAATTTAGCTTCTTGGTTCACTGCTGTCAGAGTGCAGTATAATTTCCCCTACATATGTCTCATCATCTTATTTATTTTATTTATTTTTATTTATTAAATTTGTTAACCGGGTAATGTCCAACTGGACCAGGAGCCCGTTTTCAGCTGAGGCCAAGGGAGAAAAGCTCCAACACAGTGACAATGCTAAACATAATAATTATATATAAGCAATACAAAAATACAGAAAATATGAATGGGAAAGTTGTAACATAGTGACAGTACTAAACATAATCCCCAGGATTCATGAAGCTTAAAGTTCCATGCAGGAACAGTGTAGCCGCTCCTGCATGGAACATCGCAGCAGAGCAATCCAGGAACATCTGTTCCTAACATGCATGAGCCTGCCTATACTGGTACTGCACGAAAACCCATGCAGAATGCTAATTACCTCATTTGCAGGTGAAAACCATGCAAATGAGGTAAAATAGTGAGTCTGGAAGCAGGCAGGTATCCATGCAAGAACAGTGTTAGTTGCAGAAATGTATTTGGCTACTAGATGAATACATTTCTGCAAATAATAAAACAGAGCCATGATAGCTCCTAAACCAGCATGTATTCAATACAGTAGGCATGCCAATGGCCAAATATATGGCCATTGGCATGGAAAACTGATGAATTTTAATAAAAATAACTTTTTTATAGCCAATTTTGGCCATTTAAGAGTTGCAGAAATGGGATCTGCATGAAAATAAAAAATGTAAAAAGTGTATTTTAAAGAAAATCTGCATGTTGCCATTATAGTCTATGGCATGCAGAATGTAAACAATAGGAGGGAACACTGGCTGCTAAGGGGAAAGGCTGTGCTGTAGTACAGTAACTATGGGCTAAGTCAGTGGGGTATGCAAATGAGGGTAATGTACCTGAATCACAGATTTCTTCTGAGTGCCACACTGCACCTGACAGTGTAGGTGCCATAGCACGATCGTGTAAGAAGAAGGAGCATCAGACATGAAAGGGGAGTGCGTGTCATTGTTCCTGTAAGCACATTGGAGCTCTGCACAAACAGGAGGCACATAGCTAAGCATAGCTCAGCAGGGGACGTGTCTCAGCCTGCTGAGTAACAGGAAGCTGAAATCAAGAAACCTGAAGCGTGTTCCTGGCCAGGGGAGGGTCAAATCTTGCTTAGCATTGTTTACACTACCTTCACGAGTTTGCGTGGAGTGCCACAGGGCTTAAACAGGAAGGAAATAGAAAAAAAGGAAATAGCAGAAAAAAAGAAAACAACCCCTCGATTATGTAGATGGCAGGTGGAATAGATCACAGGCAGCCAATCACACAGGCAGCAGTCACAGCACACCCCTATAAACTATTGAAAACACCCTACAGTCAGGTTTTTCCCACAAACTTTGCACCATAGGTGAACACTGCTTGGAATTTTAACTCACAAAAATGTTAGGGGCTGCAATTGCTCTGAAACACCAGTATGTGCTAGAGGCTGAGGGTGGTGAGGAGGATAATACTGACAACCGCCACAGGCCATGGAGGAGAAGGAGAGGGTTCAGACCCAGGGTAACCTACCAGGGGCTACATGAGCTGGAGATAGTAGAGTGCTACATGATGGACTGGGACATACTACAGCAAATCATAGAGCTGTGCCAGCCTCATCTCAGATCAAGAACCGACAGAGGGGAACCCATCCCAGTTGACACCAAGGTATGTGTAGCCTTACGAATACTAGCTACAGGTACTTTTCAAAGACTGGGGATATGATGGGGATCTCACAGGCATCTGCATCCAGGATACTCAACCAGTTCCTGGATGCCATGCTACCACATGCCAGTGAGCACATTTATTTCCCCAGCACCCCTGTGGAGAGGACCAGCAATATGCATCTCTTCCACCATGTAGCAGACTACCCAGAGGTACTGGGTGCCATAGACTGCATACACATCCATATTAAAGCACCACCCAGTGGACAAGGTAAGGTCTACGTAAACCACAATGGCTATCACTCCATCAACTGCCAGGCCATGTGTGATGCCCAGGGCATAATCATGAATGTGTGTGCTGGCAGCCCTGGTAGTTATCCTAACTCTCACATCTGGCATGCCTCACAGCTGTAATATGCATTTGCCGGGGGACATCCCATACAGCCATCTCATGGGGGATGCCGGCCATGAACTGGAACTGTGGATGATGACACCCTTCAGAACTCCATGCACACATAATGAAGAACACCATAATGAGGCACATGCACAAACCAGGGTCATTATAGAGTGTGTGTTTGGGATGCTGAAGTCATGGTTCTGCTGCCTTGACATATCTGGTGGAGTCCTGCAGTATGACCCAGCCACATGTGCCCACATCTTCATTGTAAGTGCCATGCTTCACAATATGATCCTGTGGAAACAATCTGTGGAAGCATCAGCATGGGGAAGGGCCACACAGCCCCCCACCATAATGAAGGTCCCCACAGGCATCAAAGGACTCGGAGGAGGTACCCCCTAAGCCTGCACTTGTAGACAGATGGAGGTGTGCCCAGTATGCCCAGAACTTGGCAAAGAGGCAACACATAACACACAGACTGACACTGTAAGGGCCCAGGGACAGACACCTCTCTCTGACTTGCACACACAGTAAAATGGATGCCACACACACCACACAACCTGTTACCCATCTTGTATAGGCTGAGTACTGTGTGCATCCAACATATGCATCCCTCAGGGACTGTCCTTACATCTGCTGCAAGCACAAGGTAAGTGTGTTTTCTTAACAATAACTGAATGGATTACTATGTTTTGGTACCACACCTATGGTATTGAAGCATGCATGCAAGAGACTGGGTTGGGCTACTGGGATAGCAGCAGACAACTATGTAGGACACCGGGAACTGTTTGGCCAAGACTGCCATCCCCACAGTATGGAGTAGTACTCAAGATGACAAATACCACTGCAGTATATTTGGGGGGGGCAGGTAACTGGAGGGGTCATATGTCACAGGCATGGTTGGCACTGTGGGGTCCCATATTCAACCTTCTTAGACGCACCCAGCAAGTCATCTGTAGAAAACCATAAAAAATGTCTGGTACAGGCCTGCAAATGGCAACAACAATGACATACACCTGTACAGACTTACACAGTAATAGCACAGCAGATTCTGCAGTTGCAGTAAGGCTCTGAAGGACAAGAAGTCTGAAACTCAAATGTATGCCATCACAATCTGACCTCATTCTCTGTAGTGATATGCCTATAGTCAACAAGACAGAGCAAAATATTATGCAAAATGGCAACAAAATGTAAAGCAAATATAAGCACAGACTGCAAATGTGTGCAGTTGAGAGGTGGCCCACCCCACCACTCCCATAGAAAAGCAGTAACGTATGTCTGCAGGGAAATAACAGTACAGCACACTTTGCCAGGGCTGTCACAATCAACATGAGAACCTGTGGCATGGCAAGACAAGTGCCTGAATACCCTTACTGATGTGCTCCCTGTAGATGTGCATGGGGAACACACACTAAAGTCCTCTGATCCCTCTCTGTCCCTGCTTGACAGGGGCTTTGTGTGCTGATATGTCATAACATGGCCTACACTCTCATCTGTGTGTGTGATAAGGGCCTCAGGGCCCATACCCTACTAATTTCATAACAACCTATCAACCCACACACAAGTGTGTGTGTCAGGGGTTCACTAAATTACTCTGCACTGCTGTGCCACTGACATATTGTAAGTTACAGTGCTATGTGGCTTATACTACACATATGATGGACATTTATGCACAGTAGACTGCACTCAGTACCCACACACATACTCCCAAATCTGTGACAGCAACACATCTGGACAAGGTCATAAGTGAAAGTGGGACAAAGGCAACATGATAGGCATGTGTAGTGAATACGGCCCTACATACTGAGGAAGCTGGTAAGGTAAGGTGTTCTGCATTCCCAGGAGTTCCTTGCAGGTGAGGAAGTCTGATGCAGTAATGTCTGGCATGAGGTTGTAACATCAGTCTTCAAGTATATGCAACTAACTTGCCATAATAACACAACTCTATGTAGACTGGATGAAACTGCTTGACAAGTCCCTGGACCATCTGACAAGAAATGTAATGTTCAGAGGTATGCCTACACCAGGATATGACCTATCAGGTAGGAAGAATACCAGAAAAGCAGGGGATCCCTAGCCAGTAGAGTACCAAATTGCTGGACGTTAACAAAGCTTCAGCAGTGAAGTGACTGTAACCACACCTCTAAACTAGCCTTTTTGGGCAATAATGTTCATAGTTTGGCTCATAACATTGTTCTGTGCATCATACATCTTGTATTCCTCTGGCAAAGCACTGTGATGATCTCAGGATGTCAGTCAGTATGAATTGACAGAATACATTGCAGAGTCAGACCTCACATATATCAGAAAACACATCTGTTAAAACAAAGCCAGTACCTCTAGGGCAGTCTTGTGTACTTTTGGGAGGTATGGTTGTAGCACACAAAATCCCAGACCAGACTACAACTATTTGTGGAATGGAGTCCAGCCCTCACTATGGAGGGTCATACTAGGCATGCTCCTACACTTAGAGAATCATAACCCATGTGTACACTCACTATGGAGGGTCATACTGGCAATGCTCCTACACTTAGAGAATCATAGCCCATGTGTAAATCCAGATCAGCTTCCACAGCTGCCTTGTGCTTATATGTCAATACAGACAGACACCTATGTACAGCTGACCTGTCTCTCCCAACCCCTGTCACACAGCCATACTGTCAGATACCTGTAGGTGGCCCATATTTCATAGGTCTGCAACTGGTGAGTGTGATACACATGCATATGTAAGGGCAACACATGCAAATATATCAGTCATACAGTGGGAGAGCGAGAGAGAGCAAGAGAGAAACAGTGAGAGAGAAAGAGAGAGAGGGGGGATACACACAGAGACTCATAGACAGATATAGACACACTGAAAGGCATAGAGTGTTGTCCTGCTACAGACAATTGCACACCTCATGTTACTACTGCCATGTCCCACTATGAAGGTGAGCCCCATTGCTTAACAGTACTGAGGTACTGCTTGCAATCTGATATCACCTACTGTTGTGTGTGTGTGTTTGCAGGTGACACTATCTTGAAACATTGTCCAACAGAACAACATTGGCCATTGCCAAACTTTAGAGTGCCTTCTGATGACGCTCATCTTAGAAGTCATTTCAGTCCCTCAGTAACTCAGTACATGTAATAACTGCATAATACTATAGTAGAAATGACTAGATAGGTAGGAAGACTAATCCCAGCACTGACTACTGTGTGATAGAGAGACAGAAGCATATCTTCTGCCTAGGTGTATTGATTATAACATTTTGAAGCCTGTGGAGGGCACTATGGTACCCATTTATTCACTTTAGAAGGCTGTCTGATGACACTAATTTTAGAAGTCACCTCAGACTCTCAGTAGCCCAGCAAGCTCTGTGGCGCATGTAATAACCATGTAATACTGTAATACAAGTAATTACATAAGTAGGAGTTCTAATCCCAACATTGACTACTGTGTGTGTGTGTGTGTGTGTGTGTGTGTGTGTGTGTGTGTGTGTGTGTGTGTGTGTGTGTGTGTGTGTAAGAGAGAGAGAGACAGAAGCATATCTCCTGCACAAGTCTATTGATTATAAAATTTTGAGGCCCGTGGAGGGCACTATGGTACCCATTTCCCCCACTTTAGATGGCTGTCTGATGACACTCACCTTAGAAGTCACCTCAGACTCTCAGTAGCTCAGCAAGCTTTGTGGTGTGTGTAATAACTGTGTAACACTGTAATACAAGTAACTAGAGAGATAGGAGTTCTAATCCCAACACTGACTACTGCATGTGTGAGTGAGAGAGACATAAGCATATTTCCTATGTAGGTGTATTGATTATAACATTTTGAAGTCACCTCAGACTCTCAGTAGCCCAGCAAGCTCCATGCCACATGTAATAACTGTGTAATGCTGTAGCACAAGTAATTAGATAGGTAGGGTTCTAATCCCAGTACTGGCAACTGTGTGGGTGTGTTTGTGTAAGTGTGAATTTTACTACTTTAAAGTATCTTGAGGCCTTTAACACCCATTGCATTTCCCTTGTCCTACTTTACAAGGTCTAATGATTTAATTCACTTTATAAGTACTTTGGGAGAACGTGAATTCCTATAAGCTCTGTGGCACATCTCATAAGTGCATAACACTATAGTAGAAATAACTAGACAGGTAGGGGTTCTAATCTCAATACTGGTAACTGTGTGTGTGTGTGTGTGTGTGTGTGTGTGTGTGTGTGTGTGTGTTTGTTTTGTGCTTCAGAATCATATCCTTTGTGGGTTATTATACCATTTTCATGTGTGTACCATCCATGCTTTTTACCACCTCCCAATAGCATTACTTTATGTAGCATAGTAATGGTATCTGCCTCACATGCACCATGTTACACCATTGCACAGGCCATTGCAGTCATCTGTACAGATGTCTGCGGAATATGTGGTTGTTTGCAACCCATATGTGGTCTGTGTCCCCTAACAATGGCCATGCATGTGGTATTGTTGCCATATAGGTCACAGTTAGTATACTGACACACATGCTAGCATCAGATATCATACATGATGGAAACATCATGGTGATACAATGTCTGTTACCCTAGCGGTTGTCCAGGCTTGTAGGAGCAATAGATAACTGCAGTTGCTATTCCTGGTGGGTTATCTCACTATCCATGAAGGCATTCACAACATTACATTTTGTAAGAGGTAGTGTGTTATGTCCCATGCATATAATCTATGTGGACCATGTCATGTGTATGCAGCACTATACTACATTAAAGTGGATATGTTGGCTTACGAATCTGTCGATTGGCAACTGTGTTTGTGTTACTGTATGTACATCTCCTGTGTCAGTCTATACTATGTCTATGCAAATGATATACCATTTTGTTTTCCTCTTCCACCATGTGAACTCAAGAATACATACCAGAAACCTATCATACACAGTAACACGCATGCCCTCATCAGATGCAACAGGGTTGAGTGTATGGGAAAGAAATGGCAGGGCCAACAAATGCTGACATGTGGATCTGTTGCGGTCAATATCATGGCTAAGTTGGTGAGGGACCTACTGACAGTAGCCCAATAACCTATTCCACATGTATGGGCCTGTGGTACTACACAACACTGAGGTGACATGTCTGATGGTTACCTGTCTGTGACAAGGGGTATGTATGCCAGGTCACACTGTCTGACAACAGTGTTGATCACACACTGTTACATGCATACACATCTGGTAAATGTACAAATAAAGCTGTACCCTGGCTATGAAATGGTCAGTGTATTTCCACTCTGCCATAGTCCATGTTGGTAATGTCTGCAGGGCCACAGCCTGCAGACACACAGACACCTGAAACACAAACAGAATGCAGCATGTCAGACTACATTTTGGCAGTGGTACTAACAGCAATAATGCATCATGGCTAATAAGGTGCATACACTTTTTTGTGTACCCATAACAAATGCAAGCAGACAGCATCTTAAACAGTATTAGATAGCTAAACTGTACTATATTCACCCTGTGCATCAGACCCATATTAGCCTGTCCCTGCATCTATGACATGGATGACAGGGATGTGGCACAGGTATCATCATATGCACAGGGTGTGGTGTGGGTTTGCCAGAGGCCTAGGCTAGGCCATACGGTTGACATCCATGTGTGTGTGTTTGGATGAGTATCCTATACATGGGCTGTGCAGAGGTGCTGTGTGTGTCTGGAGGTGACTTGCCTGTGATACAGATATGTGTGTGTGTGTATGCACACAGTCACACCATGTGGCTACCCTACACAAGGGTATGTTGGGCAGCTGTGGACTGTACATGGCAGGGTGTCCAGTTCACTGTCTCTGGTGACAGACATGTAAACTGGTCTTGCCAGGAGTCTCACTGTCACCACCAGACCCAAAGTCAGATGCAGTATTGCTTCCTGATGGTGACTGATGTCTGCTGGATCTGCATCCCTGATGGGACCAGCCAGGACCACATGCCCATGGCCTGCTCCGGTGTGATGTGGACAGCAACCCCCTTCAGTAGTGCTGGTGTCACTGCCACTATGGAGTGTAAAGGTGCATGGCCCTGTAGACTCTCAGCTGATGTTGCTGCTGACCTACATCCATGTGCCTGACACCCATCTCCCACCACACACTTTAGCACAGACATGACATGGTCCAGAATTTCCAAGGTCTCACCCCACCATCTATTCATGACCTCAGTTTGTTGGCATGTGGCCTCAACAAGGTCATATATGTTGCCACGTAAACCAGGAAGACTTGCGTCCAACACCCTGCGTATTTGTCTGGTGTTGCATTCACTACATGCCTGTGCATCCATCACAACCTGAAACATGCGTCTGGTGACACCTGCTGTGGCACTTGCAACAGTGGCTTAATGAGCAGCAGTCCTCCTTTGAGCACCCCTGGCCATCCACATGTGGGGACCTCGCCAGCACTCTGGCTATGGGTAGTCTATACCCTCACACCTGCCATAGTCACCACACTAGCCTGTTCCATGTGCCACCACCTGACAACTGTCCATCATCTGTGGCTGCTGGGGATGGGGCATGTGTGGGCATTGTGACTGTGTGTGGTGACATTCTGGATGAGTTTGGGATGGCAACTGATGGCACAGATTTAGCCCCTGACAACACCACCTGTGCCTGCATATGAACATCATCATTGGCAGGGTCTGTAGAGACACTGTCATCAGATACTGAGCAGGAAGGACTGTGACCACCATGACTACCTGTGTGGGAAAGAACATATGTAAATTAATACCTGCACTACACCGTTTCCTGCTACACACACACACACACACACACACACACACACACACACACACACACACGTGAGGTGGCAGATAGGCATTACACAGACCTCACAATAGCTAACTGCTAACATTCACAACACAGTCAGACCACTACATACCTTGGACATGCCGTCAACAGCATGCAGTGCAGCCCTTTCCACTTCCTGTCATGACTTCTATACACCTCTGTGATATGTGAGTATTGTTAGTAGGTGATGGGCCTTCTAGCAGCACACACTGCACCCATGAACACATAAAAACTGTTCACCTGTATAGCACAGTGGCAACTCTTACAGAACATACCTCCCAACTGTTCAGAGTGTTGCTGAACATCTACATGTACGGCCCATATTTCTAGTCTGTCATTCATAAATCCTGTATTTGTCTGTCACCTTACTGTGATGATATGAGTTCTGCTGTCACTATTTAGTGACATATTTAGAGTCTCACACATCAAAACCTGAAGTACATATATGTTACAACATACCCAGTTACACTTACAACTTTCTAAGCTTACAGTGGATATTATGAGTGTACACCAAACCTCTCAACAGCACAGAATTCCTCAGAATTTACCGTTTTTTAGGGTAAAATAATGAGGTGCCACGAATTTCCGAGTGGCCCCTTCAGTTCCCGATTTTTTTTTATTTCATTTACAATTTTAAAGTGCATCATCTGACATTATCATGTTATCATTATTTGTCAAGGGGCCGCCCTCTACTCTCAAGTAAACATCAGCTGAACTGGCTCTCCATGTGTACTATGTCTTCTGGTTTATATTAGGTGCCAAAACCAAATACAACATGCAGTAACTGCGCTTTTGCATACTCGGGAAAGACACACTAGGCTATCAGGAGCACTTCACAAGAGTTTATGAACTTGGCCTGTAAGGCTGTAACCTGTGCAATATTCCATTCACCTGATAAAGTATAACGCCAAACCAAAAAAAAGCAAATGTGGTTTGCCAGTAAAAGACAAAAAAACAAACAGTTCCATTCACAAACATTAAAACCAAATTTTATTTCACCAATAAAGATAAGTGCTTTTATCCCTTATATTAAGGAACGTCTTCATATCTAGTTTTAACATCTGTGAATGGAACTGTTTGTTTTATTGTATTTTACTGGCAAAACCACATTCGCTTTTTTTTTTTTTTGGCATAAGGTAGGATAACCCATAAGCAAGCACAAATCACAGAGTAAGCACCTAATACATGAAATCCACCCCCATGACAATTCAGTTTTACCTGCTGTTTCAAGACCAAGCCAGATAATGCAGTACGTAATCTAGTTTGGTATAGTGTTAAACATGCTATTTTTTATTTCCTTTCATATTGACTCATTATTTTTCATGCTTTTCTGAGCCCTCCATTAGAAAATAAAATAAACCAGCAAACAAAGTAATAAATCACAGTGTTCCAAAAGGGCATTGCATGCAGTGTGCTTGCCGATGGTTTATGTATATAAGGGTATGTACAGAGGTCAGTTACCAAATATTCACAGTCCCATACACACTACTTTGCACGGAGAGTAATTTTAATGTCAGATGTTTAAACCGCAGCTAGTTCAGTTTCAGTATGGTCCCTTCATGTGGTGTGTTTTCAAGTCTTCTAAGCACATGCAAACATAGAAAACTTAACAGTTCTAAGGCAAAGAGTGCTGATTTGCATACCATCGTATGATGTATACTTCTCAGACTTTCTCTTTGAGTTTCCCACGTAAAGGGTCATCTGACTGTGGGACTAAGTAGCACGTAATATTTACTAGGTAAGATAGGTGATGGAAAATCTCAATCATGTACCAGAAGTCATCGTAAATACTGTTAATTATTTTTTTTGGATTAAGCTAAATAAATAAATACATAGATGATCTCTAGCACAGCCTATTGTTTTAACATTGATGTAAACCATCCCTGCTTTCAACAGAAACACAGTAACATCCAACAGTTGGTATGTGCATGGATTCTGAGATTTGAACTGTTGTTGACCAGTTGGATAGAAGAAAGGGATATAGGGTATACCGCTTTGTGCATGCTGATGTTTTGATAATGTGAAGTTGAACTAAAATAGTGAGTATAATTGAAGAATTATAAATGAAAGTTGTTTGAGGGTATGTGTTAAGTGACACTAGGATCAAGAATATATGAAGTGGTGCAGAAGAAAGATATTTTACTGGTGTTTGTAGAAGAAAGGAACTGCAAGGAAGTTGTGTTGTGACAGTTGTTAAATGCTTAAGTTTACATTTAACAAGATGGTACAGTCATTAGAAAAGAATATAACTGGTCATTGGTGGTAGTTCAGCATCTCTGTATGTATGGACTTAAAATTAAAAACTGGAATTTGAAACAAATTAGTTGTGTGTTTTGTTTGGGAGAATATTTTTAATCGTGTAGGTGTTTGCATAATATAATGTATAATTAATGGTTTGGTATGCAATGTCTTCTTTGCAAGAAGGTCAAAATTCGTTCTTCATGATTTTGAAATGGTAGATTTGATGAGGTGATGACAGCTATCTGGGTCATTTGTTAAGCGTGCATCAAAACTGCATTTTTTTAAGTTAATGAGATCCTTTGTGGTGATCATCCAGTACTTTTTCATTTTTTTTAAAACATGAGATGCGTACAAACAAATGTTTATGGTGTATCCTAGTAAGATGGCACCTACAATAATAAATGCGGCTTTTTTCACATCTTGTTACAATTTTCATCCGATGGGTGAAATGGTGGATCATGATGTGCTGTATGTGTAAGGAGCTTGAAGGAGTATGGAGCTCATAGGTAATATTGTATAAACTTGGTTTTCATCCCCAAGTAGTAATCTTGATGGAAGTCTTGGCCACGAGGCATGTCATTTTTATTGTTATTATTTTTGTTACAAAGGGAAATGTTCTTATTTATGGTAAGTCACTTGTATTGTCTGTAAGTCTTTGGACAGGTCACAGATGTTTTCAGCCAACAGATAACAAAAGCAGGGGAGAGGACACTTAAATTAATCACGGATACCTAGTAACGACAAACCTGTTATCAATTTGCCATCCATTCCCTACTGAAATATTACTAGCTTATCATTTTTTAATGTAACATAGGCAATTTATTCTTCAAGGGCAACATGCACTTTACTTGTAGATGAAACAATGAAGTATAAAGTTGTTTGCTAGCAACAACCTCTTCATTAGTTACAGATCTCTTTAATGTGGAAATATTTAGATGACTTTTACTTCTGCAGAGATTGTGCATATTTACTAATACTGGTGGACTGTAGAAGCTTGAGTAGACTTTTATGATGGAAATGTTCTGAATTGGGCAGTTTATTGGTTCATGCATTTTGTTTCATTGCTTACTGGAAAAATGTTCAAAACACGCTCTAACAAGTGTGCTGTATTATACATGGAATATAATTTAATACAGTCAGGAAGGTGTATCAAAGAGCACATGTATGTTTCGTGTGCAAGGGGTCTGTGATTTCAAAACAGCCCAAAGGTAATCTTTATCCACCACTGTCCAGATGCATTTTCTTTGAATGTGGGTTTTAATGCTGTTTCAATGAATGTGAGTTTCAAGGGCAGAGAAGTTTTAATGCTAAGTCTGCTTTTATTGTGAGACTGTATTGCTATGTTTAGCAGGTTTGTTAGTGTTTGTGCTATAAAATGTAAAATAAAAGTTTCAAATGAAATCCAAATAAACATTGTAGAAGTAAATCAGTATTGTACATGACAGTTTTTTATGGTAAATGGGGCAAAATAGCCAAGTATGGGACTAAACCTCACCACAACAATAAATAGGATGTGCTGGAGGGATAGATTCCTGTCCCAGAGACTTCCCATGCTTTGGAACAAGATTCCAATCTACATTAGGCAGAGCTCCTCACTAACACTCAAGAGAAACCTTGACGAGTGGATAGGAATCAGAAAGTTTACTCCGGGGATCACTTTGACTCTGCTGGACAGAGGCACAGCGAACTAATCTAAGGGGGCAGCGAAAGCCAACACATTCTGGCTAGGCTTATAAATGCCTTCAGGCAGATAACTTAGTACCTACCTATGAACCTATTGGAATGGCTGCAGGGGGACTCTGGGGCCATATTTTGGTTGTCTGTTCTTCAGGTTGTATTTGAAAGTTTGTATCCCACAATTCCACTGGGGTGGGTGGGGTTACATAATTATGCATTCAAATTTTATGTTAATTACCGTACAGATTTGTACCTATTTTTCATGGGCCTTTGTCCAGATTTTTAATGTTTCCAGGTTGAGAGGTATGGTGTACACACCCATGTTAACATGTCAGCTTTGTCTCATATATAACACGAGTCCACAGAAATTATGTGATAACATCACCCACCTTTACTGTGACCTATAACCTGTGCAATCCAATTGCAGAACAAACAAATCGGTTAAGGGCAACATGTAGAAGTTGCAATATGTACAATATGCTGGTTGCATGACTGTGCACACACTTAAAATAATATGTTGTTAAAGCATCTTTTGATTTTCTAACATCTGTCAGTCTGCTTGGGAAGGTGTGTATGAGCATGGCACATCTGGACTTAGCAATATTTGTTCACTCTCCCTTGCAGAAGGCCTCCGACTCTGTTGAATTGCAATGGCATCTCATCTAAACATGCCTCTTCAGGGCACCACCCAGATTCTATATTCTATGTATGTGTACACTGTGGCTGGGCCATTCCAAAACTTTGATTGTCCACTGCTGAAGACATCCTTTCATGGATTTTGATATATGGTATGGGTCAGTGTTTTGTGGAAAGGTGTAAGTGTTATCCATCCACAGCTTTCTAGCAGAAACATGATAATTGAGTGCCAAAAATTACTGGTATGTTGAACTATTCCTTATCCCCTCCACTTTGGCCACAAGCCTGCATCCAGCTTATGAACAGCAACCACAAAGCAAAATACTGCCATCACCATGCTTCACCATGGGGATGGTGTTCTTTTGGTGATGCACATTATCATTCTTGTGCCAAACAAAACTCTTGGTATAGTGGAGAAAAAGTGCAACCTTGGTGTCATTACACCATAACACATTTCCACACATGCTATTGGTGACCTGAGGTATTTTCCCTGAGAAATTAGCCAGACCTGGCTGTTGTTCAGTGTGTGAGACACCTTCCATTTTCCAAGCCAACACCATAGGCCACACATGTGAAGAATATGTGAGATTGTTGTCACATGTACACAACCAGTACTTGCCAGTAATTCCTGCAACTCCTGCAGTGTTACTGTAGGTATCCTGTCAGCCTCTCTGATCAGTCTGCCTCTTATCTTTTCCACACATTTGGAGGGCTGTCCAGTCCTATGCAATATCACTGTTGCTCCATATGTCCACCACCATTTGATGACTGTCTTCACTGTGTTCCATGGTATATGCACTGCTGTGGAAATGTGTGTGTACCCTATTCTGGCCTGATACCTTTCACAAAGGAGATCCGTTTGCTGCTTTGGAAGCTGTATGCAAACTATGGTTGCTGCTGTAGCAGACAATGGAGTAAATGTAGGATAATCCTGGTAGGACAGCAGACCATTATTTGCTGTTAATGTCAGAGTGTCAGTAATTGATGGCAGGTGTTTACCCAAGAAGACGTAATGCTGTATTAATATCGAGAGCTGCTTCAACACAGTATTATTTTTCAGACTGTGCACACATATACATGTAGTATCTTCTACATTTTTTCTGTGTCATACTTCTTCCCCTAACATATTTGTTTCTTTTACAATTGCATTGTACAGGTTATAGGTCACATGACAGGTTGCAAATGTTTGGAAATATGTGATTGTGCTGTCATGATTGTATTTCACAAATGCATGCATTCTAATAGGTGTTGTACACGATTTATATGCAGTGTATAAAACTTATTATAAATTATGTCCCTAAATTTGGCCCTTCGTCTCCCCATTTTGTCAGTCTTTCTCTGGATTTCTTGCAAGTACTGGTTGTGAAGTATGGTACAGATATGTGACATCTCATGCAAATAGGCCCCTGTGATGCTGCAATGCAGTTAACCCTACCACAACTGAACATGTAGATATTTGCACAACAGCTGAGTGTAACAGTTGTGTGCATGGTCACATGCATGACCTTAACATATCTGTGGTACTGGTGAGCCACAAAAGGGAAATACCATACTCACCGGCTGAAAGCTGCTGTCCCACATGCAGACCAGAGGTACCTATGTAGGTGTGGGAGAGAGGTATTGTCAGCCAACTCACATTTAGCAGTGGTACAAGATGAATGCTAAATGTCTGCACAAGTACAGTACAAGCTATGATACTACCCAATTTGCTATCCCACACCATAGATGTGCACTTCTGTGCATTAGTAAATCCCAACTACAAATGCAGTTTGAACTGACATATGCATGTAGATACTCTATAGAAGACAGTATGACTGATAAATGACTACATTGATGTGCACTGTGGCCTTGCCTGGACACTCCTTGCCTGTTGCCTGGGTGCCACCCACCTCCATGAGTGATATTTCTTGTCTTGGTTGTTGTGTGGGGGCTGCCCCAAGGTTGGAAAGAAGCTCCTCAGTTGCCATAAGTTAGCCTGTTTGGCTGGACCCCCACCCATAGCATTACTGTCCCTGGCCATGGCAGCATCCCTTTGCTGGGCATGACGTATCAGGTCAGTTGGATGCCTGACCTGATTGTATGTGTGGCCATGGTGGCCCAACATGTTCACTCTGTGGACCAGGTCATCCCACAAGGCAGTCCGCTTCCCCAGATGTAGCTGGCTCCAGCCAAACAGAACCACATGGTGCTGTAGTACTGCATCACTGATAGCTGAAGTCTCCTTTGCAGTGTAAGCTGGCTGACGCTGAGTGCCACCCGGGAGATATAAACATGGAAACACATCACAGGCCCTCAAACATTGGCTAGGGTTATTTACAGAACCAGCACATCAATATTTCCTATCAGCAGCCACCACTGACAACCACATCATACTCCTGTCATCACTCAGCACAGCATGAACCTGCATTGCACTCCTGCTCCTGATGTGTCATGTTCCCCCAATGTGGGCCAGTACATTGCATAAATTGCCATTCACCATTCATGTTTCTGTAGAGGGATGATAGTGTCCATCTTCCTTGCAGATGGGATGTGAATGGTGCTCTGGCTTTGCTTCCACATAGTGTTTAATGGTGCTGGAAGCATATGCCTGAGTTCATGTAGGAAGCAGACAGGTATGTTCTGAGGTCCCATGGGGACTTGCTTTTCTTGACTTAGATTAAGCAGTATGCACCTGCTCCCTGATGATGAATGGAGGGTTGTGTGTGCTGTGCATAGCCACCTACACTGATGGTGAGCCGGGGAGGGGTGATGTTTGCCCTAAACCTGTCTACAGCAGGTTGATTGTACCTATGGTGTGCATATATGTGGATGGGTAGCACTGATCACTCACACCATGAAGTTCTGGGACAGAGTAGTGAAAGCTAGGTTAAGAAGAAAGGTGATGATTAGTGATCAGCAGTATGGTTTCATGCCAGGAAAAAGCACTACAGATGCAATGTTTGCTCTGATAGTGTTGATGGAGAAGTACAGAGAAGGTCAGATGGACTTGCATTGTGTCTCTGTGGACTTAGAGAACACATATGACAGGGTACCTAGAGAGGAGTTGTGGTATTGTATGAGGAAGTCAGGAGTGGTGAGGGAATCTGTAAGAGTGCTACAAGAGATATACAAGGGTAGTGTGACAGTGGTGGGTTCTGCCACGGGAGTGACATCTCTGAGCCCATTCTAATTTGCAGTGCTGATGGACAGGCTGACAGACAAGATCAGACAGGAGTCACTGTTTACTGTGATGTTTGTTGATGACATCGTGATCTGTACTGAGAGTAGGGAACAGGTTGAGGAGACACTGGAGAGGTGGAGATATGCTCTGCAGAGGGGTGGAATGATGGTGCAGGACTACAAGAGAATATATGTGTGTGACTGGGAGGGAGGCTAGAGGAATGGTGAGTATGTAGGGAGTGAAGTTTGGGAAGGTGAATGAGTTTTCACACTTGGGATCAACAGTTTAGAGTAATGACAAGTGTAGGGGATGGGTGAAGATGAGACTACAGGCAGGATGGCAAGGGTGGAGAAGAGTGTCAGCAGTGATTTGTGACAGATGAGTACCATTAAGAGTGAGAGGGAAGGTGCACAAGACAGTAGTGAGATCAGCTATGTTATTCGGGTTGGAAACAGTGGCACTGACAAAAAGGCAGGAGTCAGAGCTGGAAGTGGTAGAGTTACACATAGTAAGATTTGCAGTGGTATGACAAGGGTGGACAGAATTAAGTCTATGTATGTTAGATGATTTCCCCAGATTGGACAGTTTGGAGACAAAGCCAGAGAGTACTAGGATTAAGTTGTTTTGGGTGTGTGGTGAGGAGGGATGCTGACTATAATGGGAATAGGATGGTAAGGATGACGCTGCCTGGTAAAAGGTGAAGAGGAAGGCCTACAATAAGGTATATGGATGTGGTGGCAGAGGACATGAAGGTGCTTGTTGTAACACAGCAAGATACATAGAACAGTAGGAAATGGAGACAGATGATCCACTGTGGAGACACCTAATAGGAACAGCCAAAGGAGACGGAAGGCGATGTTGTAATGTCAGTCTTCACAGGTTGCCAGTTATTTGACAGACACATCACAACTGTATGAGTAAATGACTGCAAATATGTGGCACACATATGGTTGGTGTGCATAACGCTGGAGATTTGAATGGTACAAGCTCAGGATATCACATGCAGTTCAATACAGACATCTGCAACAGTATTTCACTATGGAAATACCCTGCATAGGTCACTCACATTTCTGAGAAAAACAAGTATATCAAAGCTGTATTCACAATTAACATATGGATATCTACAACATCCCAGTATCTGACCTAGCAGTGTCACAGTCAGTATTGTTAACACACACTCCTGTAGTTGGCATATATGAGCCATCCTTTCCTGTGGTGACTCAGGGCCCTGAGCTGTGATCTATGTCATTGCAGACAGACCCAGTTGATATGGCCATACATTATGATCAGTAATATATCAGGACAGCAAGTCTGGTTGAGACATATTTGTTGAACTTCCTATTTCCCATTATTACATACCCCCTACTGCATTCCATTACATGCTTACATGTTTGACATACCTTTTTTTCCAAAGTATGGTTGCTTTTGTTCAAATGCTGATTTCTTCTGTGTGTCTCTCACACTCTTTCTCTCTCTCTCTCTCTCTCTCTCTCCCAGATGTAGGGTATACATCTGTTTTGCATAGGCAGCATCTTGCCTTTTGTAGGTAATGCTCATGAACAGCTGATGGCATGTGTACCAGTTGGTGTCTCCACTTGCTAATTACATGCAGAACATCTGTGGTGCTATTCCTATAACCAATGGCATGGCAACACAGTCATATAATTGAGTACATCATGTGGGAGTTGGCCCTTTTCCTTGCCTGTGAGGAGGACTACATTTAGGTATGTGAACGACAGCATCACAGAGGCTCATTTGAAATATATGTTACATCATAAAGTGTAGAGACAGCCCAACAAACTGGGGGTGAATGTTCCACAGATAAGGGCAGAATGTAAGTATTGCTGTTATACAGTTGTATTAATACTAGTTTAACAGGGTTCTGTGGACATGGCTTTTCTGTGTGATTTTAAGTCTGACAGTGTTATGTGGTTGACATAACTCTCAACAGTAGGGTGATTTGCAGAATGGCCAGATGTTGGACTCTCATGATTGGTGTGTTTGTCAGACATGTCTTTTATCTGTAAAATCAGTAGTATCAGCCATGTCAAACCCAGGGCTGTTGGACATGCTACACTTAAAGAAATCCCAATCCTCCCGAGCCACACGCTCCAGGGATCTAAATCTTGCCATCACAATAAACAAAATATGCTTGAGGGATAGGTTCCTGACCCAGAGACTCCCCAGACTCTGGAATAGATTGCCCATACATGTCAAGCAGAGTGCCTTTTTGGCCCTCTTCAAAAGGAACCTTGACTATTGGATGGGAGAAAGGAAATTCACCCCAGGGATCACGTCAGTCACCCTGCTAGACAGGGGTCCAGGGAAGTAAATAGTGTGGGAAGAAATAACAAGGGAATTGTTATGGCTAGGCTTGTATAGGCCCTAGGGCTGATAGCCTAGTACCAATCTATAAACCTATGAACCTATGAAGTATACTGCGGGGATTGCAGTCAGTAACGTCTATCATCCATTTTTGTTTCTGACTTCATACCCCTCAGACAAGATATGTTTCAATAAACCCTGTTACACCAGCAACTGTCTCAGTTTATAACAGCAATATTTCACATATGCCTCTGTTTGTGGGCCTCTGTCCCCCAAGTATGTCAGGCTTTGTTCAGATGTCATGCAGTAAGATGGTGATAGGTGGGGTATATAATTATTTAAAGCATTTATTCCTGATACCATTCCAGTGATGTATCAGAGTGCCAGATATGTAATGTATAAGAGGCCTGATATATGATGACAAAGTGTGGACATTCTGTAGGACTCTGACCAGTTTACATATCTGTGTATTTATGCCAATTGTTGACATACTGTCAGGATTGTGTAGCAGTGTAGGCTGTCAATATTATCTGGCCTGTGTAGGGAAGGTGGTACATGTATGCTTTATATCTCCTTTTCTATCTGCCTGAGCATGCTGCTCCAGTTTGTGGTGGTCTCTCAGCAGTATATGTTTGTAGGGGCAGACTGAGACATGTCCCATACCATGGTCAGCCAAAATACTACAGTGTGACTTGGGCTAGTATATGTAGTGGTAGTGTGTGAGTGGGATATTTATGTTCAGAAAGTCCGTATACTAAACTGTTCATTTGTTTTCACAGTATGTCACTGTGACTGTGTTGGAATTGGTTTTGGGTATGCACTTTCAAACTCGTGTCTGTTTTTCAGTGTTATTAAATCCCTGCAGTGCCTGGTATATTTGCAAATAAAAGTGTAATTCCTCATAGCGTATTTTAGTTACTGTTGTGTCAGCCTGACTGTATTTTGGATGGTGCATGGTGACATGCTTAGGAGCTGAGTGTAGTTTCCATAATGTGATATTATGTCCAAATATTTGTAGGATGTACTGTTGCCTGGCCCCCATAAGTGTTGTGTATTTCTAACACATCAGTGGGATGATGTATGGATTTCAGTCACTAACTACTGTGAAGTAATTGAGTGTTGGACTTGTGCTATTTCAGTCACTATATGTTAGGACAGACATGAGGGTGTTACTGCAGCAACTGTGTCACCTTATCTACTCCAGTATTTCAGATATGTCCCTATTTTCATGGCTTTCTCCCCACACTTTGTCAGGCTTGGTCCAGATTCATTGCAATAAGGGGTTCTGAGGCTACCTCTTGACTGGCCAGATTTTTTCAGACTGTCCAGGTTTATTGGTCATATTTCTGGTGTGATCCACAGATTCATTATTTTATTTCCCTGGTCAATCACTGTGCTTGTCTGAGCATGTGTGACAGTAAATGGTGACATACATTTCAGTTTCAGAACTGAAATCCTTCCGAACATGTATGCTAAAATGAAACTTGTCACTCTGGCAACATTCTACATTTATAAGTGCAATAACTAAAATGATTCCCTAGTTTACGGCCATTGTCCCCCATTTGGACAGCCTTTGGCCAGATGTGTTGCACTATGAGTTTGAGAGGTATGGTTCTGAGATATGACTCCAGTACATGTTATGAGTATATATATATATCTATCTATATATATATATATATATATATATATATATATATATATATGTGTGTGTGTGTGTGTGTATTTATTTTCATTGTTTTGTTTTGTCTTGTCATATATCTTTATATATATATATATATATATATATATATATATATATATATATATATATATATATATATATATATATATATATATATATATATACGTGTGTGTGTGTGTGTGTGTGTGTATATTTTATGTGTATATCTGTATTTATATTATTTATATATTTCTCCATATATATGTGTCTCCATACATATATACTTGTGTTTTTGTACATATAAAAAAAAACAGACTTTTATTCTACAGAATGTTTCCCTACTGTTGAATGACTGTACTGCTGAATATATGTGAAAAACATAATTGATTTCCCAATTCCCAGGTGGCTTAGTGGTGTGTTGCTCTGACTATAGTGTAAAAGGTCTGCATTCAATCCCTGCCAGGGCTGTGTTTTTCCTATTACTGTTACCTAGGTTTACTACAAAATATATGTGAAAAACATCACTGAATTCCTACTTCTCAGATGGTCTAGTGGTATGTTGCTCTGACTATAGTGTATAGGGTCTTGGGTCCAAGTCTTGGAAGGGCCAGTTATTTTGTTGCTAGGCAGAACAGTGTGTGGATGACACATGTGATTAAAGCAGTTCTAAGCAGTTGTAAGTGGGTTTGTGTGGAGCTAAGTGAAGCTAAGCAGTACTTACATCCACTTGGCTTTGCTTAGGTCCACTTATGTCTGCTTAAACACCCATGCTAATTTAAAAAAAAGTTGTTGATGATGATGATGATCTACCCTCTGCAATGATGTAGCCTCCTCACCCCAGTAATATCCATCTGAACAGCTAAGAATTGGACCCTGGTCTACATGAAGGCAGTATATATTACACTGTGATTGCATGTCATTGGCTAATGATAGTGCATTGCAGTTGTGTTGGCTGCAATTAGCATATAAGAGTCACAGAGTGGTTGAAAGGCAAGCACTGCTAATGAGAAGCATGTTAAAAAGGCAAACAGCTGGCTATTGGGAATCAGTCTGTAGGAGACTTTCCTCACACAGAGCATGTCTTTGCAAAACATTACTAGAAGCACATTTCAACAAAGCAGTACTGCACTTCACCAGGTATGTAACTGTTTCTCTGCATAACAGGATGCAGATAGAAGGATATAGGTGATGATGATGACCTACCCTCTGTGGCAATGTAGTCTCCTCACCCCAGTAATATCCATCTGAACAGCTAAGAAATGGACCCTGGTCTACATGAATGCATTATATACTGCACTGTGGTTGCATGTCATTGGCTAATGATAGTGCATTGCAGCTGATTTGTCTGCAATTAGCATATAAGAGCCACCAAGTGGTTGAGAGGAGTACAGATGGATTAGTGGTTAAGGTCTTTGCCTCCCATGCACAAGGTACAAGGTTCGATCCTAACCTCTGACTAATGCTTGTTTGGAGTTTGCATGTTCTCCCTGTGTCTCCATGGGGTTTCTCCCATGTCCAATAAACATGCTGAGTGTTTCCATCTCAAACTTACCACTGAATGGAGCTGTGGGCAGTAGCATAGACTCTACATGATGCCCTATAGGGGGAAGAGTTGTACAGACCAACCACTTTGGGCATCTACTGTGGTGTGCAGTATCCTCAAGATAGGAGAATATGGATCACAGACTGCACTCCATGGCAGGGCTAGACACTTGACAGTGTAAAATATGGCTCTAGATGATTCAATCATGTTGACTAATCTCGCCAAAATGGGCATGGATAGTTACCGGTGATAAGTGGGTTGAGGACCTGGCCTACTCTTGCCCATGCCAGGAATCCTTGCTAATTGTGGGAGGGGTATATGTGCCCATATTGGCCAGTGTGTGCCCACCATAAAGGCCAGCATCCCTGGGCCAATAAGCTACTGGCTGGCTGGTGTCTAGTTGCCTGGGATAGCTCTGTTGAGCGAAAGCTGGATGTAAAACCAACCAACCTGCCAAACATGAACTGTGAATTGCTATGCTTAATGTAGTTTCACTGACAGGACACAGCTTGGAAGTGGATGACATGACATGATGATACAGAGGAGGCTTGGCTTGGGATCCAGACTCTACTACTCAGGTGGGGGACAGGCTAGAAATGGTGTAGGAACTGTAGTGAGAGAGAGGCTTCAGAAGGCAGTGAGGGATATCACCAGAATTAATGACAGACTCATGGCAGTCAGGCTCCAGTGTAATGATAGGGCAGTATTCATAATCTCAGCCTATGCCCCACAGCAGGGTTGTGATAGTGAGGAAAAGACAGCAGCTGCAGTACCTACTAGATAAAGCAGGACAACATGAATTGGTGTTGATAATGGATGACTTGAATGCACATATGGGGACAGACAGAACAGGATATGAGGACTGCCTGGGTCCACATGGGTGGGGTAACATGAATAAAGAAAGAGAAGCCATTCTAGACTTCTCTCTGGCAAATAGCTTGATAGTAGCCAACACATGGTTCAGAAAGAGAGACAGTCACAAGATCACATACAAGATTAGCCAACATGCAACTCAGGTAGACTTCCTCCTAGTAAGAAAAAGGGACAGGGGTAGAATGCATGACTGCAAAGTCATCCCCAGTGAAACAGTCGCCCCACAGCATAAACCATTAGTTGCCACAATCAGCTGCAAGCAGTGGTCAGAGAAGGCTCTAAGGTCAACAGAGACCAGGCTGAAGACCTGGAAGTTGACTGGATAGAAAGTACATCAGTTCAAGGAATTACTCAGGGCTCTAGCACCCCAAGAAAAAGAGGAAATAGGTGGAGTTGAAGAGGAATGGGCAGTGTGTAAAAACAGCATGTGCTAGGACTACAGAAAAGATATGTGGCCGAGCCAGGTATGGAAATAAGGTACATAAGGAAAGATGGTGGTGGAATGCAGAAGTCCAGAAAGTCATCAAAAGAAAGAAGGAGTGCAGGAAGAAATGGGAGATAGAAAAGACTGACCAGGCTAGGAAGGACTACTGGTTGGCTAACAAAGAAGCTAAGAAAGAAGTTGCAATAGCAAAGAATATGGCATCGGAGGCACTCTTCCACTTTCTGGTCAGGTTGCAAGCCAAAGACAGAAAGATAAAGGAGACAGTCAGACACCCTTCATAAGGGATGCCAGCAACAACCTGCATACCAGTCCACCTGACATCGAAGGCAGATGGAGGGAGTGTTTCCAGCAGCTTCTGAATGAAGAAAACCCAACAGAAGCTGTACTGCCCTAGAAACAACCTACAATTAGAGAAGAAGAGAAGCCCACCTTAGAAGATGTAAGAACTGCACTAAGGAAGATGAAGTCAGGGCAAGCAGCAGGGTCAGATGAGGTGACAGCAGATGTGATAAAGATGCTGGGTGAGATAGGGGAAAAATAGCTCATGAGGGTACTGATAGCAGTGTGGAAAGAAAGGTGTATCCCAGATGACTGAAGAATAAGCATACTTGTGCCAGTGTACAAGAACAAAGGGGAAATCCACAACTGTGGGCAGTACAGAGGGATCAAACTCCTACCACACTGTGTGAAAGTTCTGGAGAGAGTGATTGATAAATGGATATGCAGAGTAGTAGAATTTAAGATGGGAGATGAACAGTTTGGATTCTGATCAGGATTCAGCACAATTGACCTGATGTTTTCAGTGAGACAGATACTTGAGAAGAAGCTAGAGATGAGGAGAGAGTCCAAATGGGCATTCCTAGACTTGGAGATAGCATATGACAAGGTCCCAAGAAAACTAATCTGAGCATGGTTTGAAGTCCCGGAAACATTGGTAGAATTAGTGCAGACTATGTAGAAGGACTCAGTGACTCAAGTACGAACAGTGTTTGGCCTCACAGAGGGGTTCCCAGTGGGAGTGGGTGTACATCAGGGTTCAGTTCTGAGCCCACTGCTGTTCATACTGGTGATTGACTGCACACTTTGAACGGACTATAGATTCAGAAATTATTAATGTTACCAAGCTGGGGGAAGAACTTATTAGGATCGAGGGACAATCTGGATATATTTCTTGTTTCAAAGAATTAAGTAATGATTTACTAAAACTGGAGGAACAATTAAAAGAAAGGAAGAGGAAGTAATTCCTCAGAGACTTGGCAGACTATGAAAGAGGTGATCCTTTTAATAAGGACAAAACTAAGAGGGTATGATTTTCACAGCAACCAAACAATATGCACAAGAGAAAACGGCCATGCCCCATCCTCAAAAAATCATCAGTCTCTGGTCTTGATACCACTGGGGATGAATCCTCTTCCAGTTATGAATCAGATATCTCTGGTTCTACAGGCTCACCAGCTCATATACGGACCATTTCCAGCTCTTTTGAAGTTCCCTGTTTAAAATCCACCCCTGAGCGTTTTTTTCTGGCTATACTACTCAGAAACAGCTCCTCGTGGTCCTGCAGAGTGGTGCTAGCAGCAGAGAACTGAGAAAAGTGACTACTTTCCTGATCTAAGTATTTTTATGCTGTTTTTACCTGAGAGACCTTCCTTTTCTTACTTTGAACAAGTTTAAACTGCTTTATTACCTGTTTTTTGCATTGTACATTATCTGCACTTAAAGTTACATTTGGTCGAAAGTTTGTTGTTAAATTTAACTGTTGAGGCTACCCACTAAAGTGAGCTAGCCTGTGTAAGTGATTTATTACTGTTTTTCCTGCATTTCTGTGTACTTTTTAACCTAAAAAACAAACAAAAAAAAAATGTCCTTGTTTTCCCGCCTTTCTCGACTAGTTTAGACCAGTATACAGGCTTTGCTGTTTTCTGGACTGTGGTGTAGTTCCTGTGTTGTCCATTGCCTTACTTGGATAGAAGGAAGTTTCTTTGCTCACCAGTGGGAGTAGGGAGCCTTGAGCAGCCTATCTGTTCCTGAAGGAGTGACCTCAGCACAAGAGCTTGTAGGAATTGGTCATTTTGGACCATTTCCAGCTCTTTTGAAGTTCCCTGTTTAAAATCCACATTTGCACGGCTTTGCGCGATTGCCGGTTAAACAGGCATAAACTATTCCTGGCTCCGCCAAGTCTGCACTTCAATTTTTCCCTTAAGAAAACTCTACTTTCAACAAAATAAGTCTATTCGCTTTATCATAAGCCTAGCACTTGCTCCTAAAACCTTTCTTTTAAGTGAAGCACCCTTAAACTAATGTAAGCACTACATCCACCTACAACCCGTGCTAACACCCACTTCCCTTCAAAGTCCTCTCTCTGACCCAGTTACACATCACCCTCTTATACTATTCTGGCATGTCGAGTGGTATATTACTGATGTCTTCTCCAGTTCAGCTGGTTAATCTGGGAATCCTGAGACAATGTTACAATTGTCTCATGTACACAGACAACCCTCTCCTCCTCCCAACACACACAAACACATGTGAGAGATGCAACTATATAGCCAAACTGGAGGCTGAACTGTCTCAACACAGGACTAGCAAGACCAGACAGGAGGAGAAGGTAACCACACACACAACAAACCCAGTCTCACATAAACCAACCACAACTGCAAACCAAACACATAATAACACAAAGACATACTCAGAGGATCTAATAAAAAACTTACCGAAACAACAGAGGCTCCCAAAGCAGACAGCCAAGAAAACACCACCTCAAAACTCTGCACATGCAACACATAGTATGCAAAGTCAGTGTGTCAAACAATCACAGCCCTTAAGGTGAAACACCATGCCTGATAGACTAGTAATAGGTGACTCTATAGTCAGACACAATGATGTCCCGCTTACCAGGCTGAACAAAGAGAGGGTAACGGTGAGCTGCCTGTCAGGAGCTAGGATCCGCCACATAACACAAGCACTCAGGTCACTCCAAAGCAAGTACAAATATGACTCCGTCATTGTCCATGCCGGACTGAATGACCTGAGACGTACCTCCTTGGACTACATGAAAAGAGACATAGAGGAGCTCTCTGATTATGTAGCCCAGGCCGGTATGACCCTGACCCTGAGCAGCATCTTGCCCTCACCAAGAATGATGCCACAATACAGACAAGATGATCAGCTTTAATAAATGGCTCAATTACTGGTGTAATTCTAGGGGGATCCAATGTCTGTCTGCTTGGGGTGACATGCTGGACAAGCCACGCTGCTTCACAAGGGACGGCTTGCACCTGTCACCACTGGGCTTCTGGATATTGGCTAAGGCTCTTACCACCCCCATAGTGCCTTTTTTAGGCAAGGATCAAAAGACAAACCCACCACCTTAGAAAACAATAAAGGAAAGAAACTAAGGGTAATGCTGCTCAATGCCAGAAGTCTAAATCTCAAGATGCAGGCTCTCAAAGCACTCCTCAGTATGGAGAGCATCGATGTCTGTGCAGTAACCAAAACCTGGTTCAAGGCTCCTGAGAGCACCCCAGCCCTACCAGGTTATACCTCGTATCATGCATTTCAGCCCCAAAACCAGGGCCGAACCACAAAAGGAGCGGGAGTGTCCATATTCATTAAAGGCACCCACACCTCCAGGTTAGTGGCAACGCACGAAGCATCGGAGACCATCCATGTGCAACTAACTGTAGGCAAAACTGCTATACAACTTGTAGCATGCTACAGACCACCCTCGCAATCTCAGGAACTCCATTCAGCCTTCCTGAAGACACTGGAAGATATGAATGTCTCACCAAATACCATCATATTGGGAGACTTCAACTACCTAAACATAGACTGGGTGCATTACTCAAGCCCCAACACCCTAGCCCAAAGGTTCCTGGAATTCATCAACTCAAATGCGATGGAACAACTAGTCACCTCCCCCACAAGGGGAAATAATATACTTGACCTGATCATCACAAACATGGGGACAAAATGCTCAACACTGGAAGTATACCCCTCACTAGTGAGATCAGACCATAAACTAATAACCCTAGATATTCATATCCCACCTCCACCCCCAGCACAAAAGACCACAGTAAGAAACTTTTCAAAAGCTGACTTTACACTCCTTAGGACTGAAATGGTATCCTTCAAGCCCCCTGGGCCAATGGAAACCACATCCCACACTGCTGAATCCTTCACAAATGCTTTCTACGGGCATCTCCAAGAATGCATGGATCATGCAATCCCAAATAAAACCAAGACCCTTTCCACCAAAGGCAGACATCCTATCTGGTGGACCCCAGCCATAAACAAACTTTATAACAAGAGAAGGAAGCTACTGAAAGACAGAGCAAAATCCCATAAAGGGAAGGCATCCCTGATCAGCACTAGCAAAAAACTACGTTCACTAATAAAATCATCAAAGGCCAACTTCGAGAGAAAAATCGCTAAGGACACTAAAGATAATCACAAGGCCTTCTTCAGTTATGTTAGAAACATGGGTGGAAAACCTCAGATATGCGCAGAGTTAGTTCATAACGGCAAAAAATACACTGAACCCACAGATATTGCCAACATACTGGCAGACAGGTTCAGTGCAAATTTCTCCCTCCCTCTCCCCCAAAAGACGAAATAAATATCTCAGCTGAATGCAACCTCCCTGAAATCTCAGATGTCCAGGTGAGAGCTGCCCTCAGTAAAGCTAAAAATACAGCATCCATGGGACCTGATGGTGTCCCAGGTTGCGTGCTATGTGAACTCCTAGAGGAGCTAAACCCACACATAAGAACGCTGTTTAATCTTAGCCTTGCTACAGGATACGTCCCTGAACACTGGCGTACAGCTACAGTGGTCCCACTCCACAAAGGTGGCACCTCTACAGACCCTGGAAACTACCGCCCCATAAGCTTGACCAGCCTGGTCTGCAAAGCTATGGAAAGGATCATTATGGAACTCATAAACAAAGACATCGGGGACCTACAGACAATTGACCCTACCCAGTTTAGCTTTGTAAAAGGCAGATCCTGTCTTTTAAACCTGGTGGACTTTTTTGAAACAGTCACTAGAGCCATTGATGAAGGCAAAGCAGTTCATACAGCCTACCTGGATCTGGCAAAAGCCTTCGACACAATACCCCACTCAGGCATCATAGACAAGCTCAACAGCTTAAATGTAAACCCGTTTGTCACAAGATGGGTTGCAAACTGGCTAAAGGACAGAACCCACAAAGTCAGACTAACTGGAGCTATGTCAGACTCTAAGCGAGTCACAAGTGGAGTCCCACAGGGCTCTGTCTTGGGACCCCTCTTGTTCGGCATTTATTTCTCAGATGTGCAGGCAAACATAGGGGGGTTGTGGCTGACAAAGTTCGCAGACAACTGCAAACTCGGCGCCATATTCGACACACCAGCTGACACATGCATCCTCCAGAAGGGCCTCACAGAAACAGATGACTGGTGCCAGAGTCATGGCCTTAAACTAAATGCCAAAAAATGTATAGTCATCCCCTTTGGAAAAAACAAAGTACCCACAAATTACCACATAGGTGGTAATCCATTAAGTACAGAAAAAGTAATCAGAGACCTGGGGACCCAAGTTGACAGTGACCTCTCATTTGACACCCATGTCGCCAAAGTGGTTAGAAAGACCTTTTACCTTGCCCACCTTATCATGAAGGGATTCACATCCAGATCAAAGGATGTCATTGTACCCTTATATTCCTCCCTTATCAGGCCTATGATTGAGTACAATGCCCCATTTGGTATGTACCTCGCCCGGCACCTGCAGCAGCTGGAGAGACCCCAAAAGTACCTTACCAAGAGGATCAAGGGTCTCCAGCATATGTCATATGCTGCCAGACTGAAAAGCTCCAGCTCTATTCAGTAGCATACCGCCTGCTCAGAGGTGATCTGTGCCTTATACAAGGCCATGTCCAATTCAGAATTAATGGACATGCTCCACCTCAAAAATCCAAATCCATCAGAGCCACAAGAGCTAAAGATCTAAACCTCAGCACAAATATGAATAGGACATGCTGGAGGGACAGATTCATAACCCAGAGGCTTTCCGCACTCTGCAACAGGATACCTGTCCATGTTAGGCAGAGCCCCTCACTGACTCTCTTCAAGAGAAATCTGGACAAATGGATGGGTGATCGTAGGTTTACCCCGGGGGTCATCTCTGTGTCATTGCTAGATAGAGGCACAGTAAACTAAATTTAATTTAAATTGTACAGTTTTGTATCATTACATGGGGTGGCGAAAGCCACATACACTTTGGCTAGGCTTATAAATGCCCTAAGGCAGATAGCCTAGTACCATACTATGAAACTATGAAACTATGAAACAACAGTTTCCCTTTAGGAATAAAGGCAGAAGGGGAGGGAGGAAACACCAAAGGGGTGGACAATATGCAGACATTGTTGAAAATGATCATCATGAAACAATAAATGTTTTTAACATTTCTTCCTGTACCCTCACTGAGGTTGAGACTAAACTACTTAATAAAGGTCTTTAATTCATCCCTGGTTTCTTTGTGTCTGAGGACAGTTTTGTGGATGATGTACTGAGATCTTGTAGAAATTTGAACTTAAAAATATTTTTTCATGGCAGAGAAACTATAGATACACAACATGATTTCAGATATCATAGTTCGACTTTTATGTCACCTATGCATCACAGTTTCCTTATTTCAGAAGTCAATACTCAAAGATCTACACTTTCATGCCAAAGAAATCAGGGTGAAACCAAACAACATATCCAGGGTGGAAATGGAGGTGGTTTCACGATTGGCCAATAACCATCAGCTGGTTATATTGATGGCAGATGGGGGGTTGCTGTTGTGGTACAAGATTGGACCCAATATGAAGGTGATTCAAAGAGGCAACTTTTGAATGGCCGGTATTATTCACACTTGACTATTGATCACACTTCACTTTTTAAGAAACAAATTGATGAATTTTTATCAGCAAGTGATGAAGGGATACAGTGAATGAACCAGCACATCAATACATATACTTTTTGCCCAAAATACATAAGGATGCTACCAACCCCCCCTGGAAGACCCATCGTTTCAGGCAGGAATTCTCTAACGGAACCATTTTCTATTTTCTTAACCAGACACCTTAAGCCCCTTCTTAAATGGGTACGTGCCTGAATACAAGACACCATGGAATTCTTGAGGCTCATTTCGGTTACACAGTTGGAACCAGCTTGGTTGCTCTGTACACTTGATGTTAAAGCACTGTATACCAATATACCACATTGGGCTGGTATAGATGCGCTAGAACACTGGTTAAATAAATCTGAACTCTACCAACCTGGTTTCAACACCTTCCTCATCATTCTTTGTGAACATGTTCTCACCAAAAATGTCTTTTTTTATCAAGGTGAATGTTTCCTTCAGAACAAGGGAACAGCCATGGATGCTTCTTTTACGTCACTTTATGCTGATTTATTCATGGCTTACATAGAAGAGCAGATAATTTATGATTGATTATACAATCTATACCTTGATGAAATATACATTTGGAGGTGGTACCCGGATGACTGCTGGTTGGTGTGGAGGTCGGAAGATAAATATCTACATAAGTTTGTAAATTATCTCAACAAAAATAGATGGGGTATTGAATTTATGGTGAATTATGATCCTAACAATATCATTATTTTGGATGTCAGTATAAGTAGGAATAGTGATAATACTCTCTCTACTCAAGTTCACCGTAAATTTCCTCAATATAATTCCCTCCTCCCTCCTCCATGCCACCAGCTTTCATCCCCCCCTTATATTTGTCAAAATATTCCAAAATCTCAGTTTATCCTTGGCAAATGGATTTGTTCTGAAGAGAACACCTATAACACATACAAGCATGATCTCATTATGAGATTCAAAGATAGGACCTACGGTGCTGGTTTTGTATATCGAGCATCCAATACAGTGGGTGGTTTGGCCAGGATGGAACTCCTCCAATATAAAGATAAAAACAATAGTGATGGTTCTGCCATTCAGTTTATAGCCACATATGGCAGAAACACAGATTCATTGATTTATAGTGTCAATCACCACTGGAATATGTTGTTAGCTGACCAAACGTTATCTACCATTTTACCAACTAGATGTTCTTTTACTTTTAAAAAAGGCAAAACTTTATGCTCATACTTCAATCATTATAAACATCTCATGCCATCTGACATGTCACTGTTACAAGCAACTCTCCTAGGGGACAGGTTAGTTGGTTGTTTTCCCTGTGGATATTGTTCCTATTGTTCCAGGTTTACCAAATCTAAAACCTTTAGTAGTAAGAATACCAGCCAGGTATTTGATATATTATTCTATGCCAACTGCCAGTCCAGTTGGGTTATATACTTAGCAACATGCCATTGCTCAGCATTCTATGTGGGACAAACCTCATGTCCTGTTAAATTTAGGGTTGGGGAGCATCTTAGTGAAATCAGACACAGCAAAATCACTAATGCATTATTAAAACATACTCTTGTGCATCAAAGTGCTTCTTTCAATTTTAGCATCATTGATAAAATTACAGCACAAAGATCCAACAAAATGGGCTGGCATGATATTTTAAATAAAAAAGAGAAGAAATGGATTATTAAACTTGGGGGATTATTCACTCCCAGTCTTAACGAGCATCTATAATTACTGGTGTTGATTGATTCAGTTATTATTATATACGGAGTGTATTGCACTTTATTCATTTCAAACTGAGGAAAGCATTGTAACTATTTGCAGAAACAGGTTTGTGCACTCATCCCTACTGATGGATATGTAGTTTGTACTACCATCAAATTAAAGCAATTTTGATGCTACAGCTGCTGTTCTCCTTTTTTTCTTTTACAAATGAACAGTACCCCAAAACAGCTCTGGGGAATTAAACATGCATTAGCTAATACAGCACGCACTACAGGGATGTAACTATGTAAAACAGATACTGGTATGAAAGTGCATACACACAGCCAATCAAAACACAGTCACAGCAACATATTGGTAAGCCTACCAAACACTACAGTATAATGACTGTGTGGACAGATAAATCTTGAATGATGGTCACACAATACCCCAACATATAATGGGATCACTACTAAATCCTGAATACTTACATTACCAAAGACCGGAATCCCGAGACCAGATAACCAAAAGATGAGAAGACCAGAAGACCAGAAGCGCAAAATTTGAAATACCAAACACTACACTAAACATACACCACACACATGCACATACACACCTTCACCCAAAACACAAACCTACACTAAAGAAAAGCAGGGGTGCTGTGCACCCCCCACTTAAATATTCTAAATTCAAGGTTGCACTATACAGACAAACACACGAAAACACCACCATGCACCTACATCCCCCCCCCACACACACACACACACATACACACACACACACATCACAGTCACAATGCACACTTACACACACACACACACACACACACACACACACACACACACTAAAGCCCCTAACCAACACAACCAAATATAGATACTTACCTAATCTCCTGACATCTCTGTACTTTGAGATTTTTAAATTCACGCTTCTGGTCTTCTGGTCTTCTCATCTTTCAGTTATCTGGTCTCCAGATTCCGGTCTTTGGCAATGTAAGTATTCAGGATTTAGTAGTGATCCCCATATAATACCCCAGATCACAGTTTAGATGGAGTCATGGGGTGGTGTGGGACATGTCTCAGAATGGTCATACACACATATACTTCCAATAGCCCACTAGTAACTGGGGCAGCATGCACAGATGGATACAAAAGGACCCATGACACTTAGATCTGCCTTCCCCTACACAGGCCACCTAGTATGTAAACACTACACTGCTACAAAGTCCTGATAGGCTGTACACAATGGCCAGACATACACTGACCTATCTATTGAATAGAGTTACACAGGTTGTCCAGCCTTTGCCTTGTGGAATTCCACATCAGCAGTGGGACAATATCAGGATTGACAGCAATAAGTAATGATAGACCATACCTATCAACTGCTGAGTGCCTGACATCTGGACATAGTCTAGAACAATAGGGGTACAGAGGCCCAGGAACAGGGGCATAAGTACAATAGTACTGTTATAAACTGCACAAGCTGCAGGTGTATCAGGGTGTGTTGTAACATAACATGTCATAGGGATATGACGTCAGAGATAAGTACAGCTGTCAGCATATACTGACTGCAGTCCCCAGAGTGTCCCACTAATCTGCCTAAGGCAGGAACTGTCTGAGGAACAGACCAAACATAACAGGCACACCTCACGCCATTCTGCAGATAGCTATACAGTGGAGAGTTATGTCATATACATAAAACTGTCAAGCCTGCAATAATGCAGGAAATGCATGTCAAGACAAACCCTGATAAACTAGCAGTAATCCAAATGCATAACAGCAATACTCACAACCTGTTCCTTGTTCTGGAACCTACTCACCCTGTTAGTTGAGCTGTCTCCACATTTCATGTTACAAGAGTTATTCCCATCTACCCTCTGTAATGCAGTAACTAACACACCTCCATGTTGATGTAGGTCAGCTCCACAAGCAGCTGGGGTCTACGGGGCTGTGCACCATCACACTCCCATAGTGGCAGTACCACCAGCACTACTGAACTGGGGGTGCTGTCCACACCACACCGCAGCAGGCCATGGGCACGTGGGTCCTGGCCAGTCCTGTCAGTGACACAGATCCAGCAGACAGATGTCACCATTGGGGAGTAATACTGCATCTGGCCTTGGGCCTGATGGTGCCAGTGAGACCCCTGTCAGAACCAGTTCATGTGTTCGTGGCTGGAGACGGTGAACTGTACACCCTGCCATGTATGGTCCGCAGCTGTTCAACATACCCTTATTTAGGACAGCCACATGGCGTGACTGTGTGCATACAAACACACACACATCACCATCACAGCCAGGTCACCTCCAGAAATACATACACCACCTCTGCATGGCCAAGGTCATAAAACACCCATCTAATACACACACACACATGATGTCAACTGTATGAACCAGCCTAGGCCTCTGGCAAACCCACACAACACCCTGTGCATATGATGATACCTGTGGCACATCTCTGTCATCCGTACCACTGATGCAGGGGCATGCTAATATCGTTCTGATGCACAGGGTGAATTAAGTACAGTTTAGCTATGTAATACTGTGCACACTGCTGTCAGCTGGCATTTCTAATGGGTACTCTTCAGAGTGTGTGTACCTTTTCAGCCGTGATGCATTATTGTTGTCGGTAACACTGTCTGAATGTAGTCTCACATGCTGTATTCTGTTTGTGTTATAGGTGTCTGTGTGCCAGCAGGATGTGACCTTGCAGACATTGCCAACTAGGGGTATGGCAGAGTGGTAACACACCAACCGTGTCATAGTAGAGGTACAGCTGTATATGTACACATTTATCAGGTCTGTGTCACAGTTATTGTATGTATCACAGAGCTTATGGAGCTGAGGGGTGTACACGAGTAAGTCTATGGCAGTTGACATCAGCAGAGCTTGTATAGTGGACAATGGTATGTGTAGTGTGTGGAACACACCTCAGATTGGTAAAACCCACACCCCCGGAGGGTATTCTGTTGACCAAACACACAGAGAATACTGTTCCCACACACAGTCACACACACAAACACACACACACAAACACACACAGGATCACAGTTGCCACCGTTGGGGGTAGTACAGTGTTATGTGGTTATTGCAGGTGGCATGAAACTAATAGTGTGAGTGTTCCAAGGTACCTGAAAAGTAAATAACACCATGTGCCCTTGTGAGGTATGGCAATGGGGTCTGTACTGGGTGGAAAATGACTTATAATACTGTCACCTACAGGTGTACATACTCAGAAACACTCAGAAACACTGCTATACACACCAGTGCACACACCCACACATATTTGGCAGTACTGACATTAGCAGCCCTGCCTATCATGTTCTAAATTCCATACTGTTACATAGCTGTTGCACACAGCTCAGGGATTATTGGGCTGCAGAGTATCAACAGATACATGTACGGGTGCTGACAACAGCGAGCCTTGAAAAGTGTACCTTGGGATGTGTACTGGGTGTACCATGGCCTAAAAATGTAAAACCCATCCCCCCAATGGATATAGTTCTCAGTCAAACACATACACAGGAAACAGCTCTCGCACAAGCACACACGCACAGTTGTCAGGACGGAGATTAGAACCCCTACCCAGCTATTTATTTGTACTATAGTGTTATGCAGTTATTGTACGTACAACAGAGCTTGTAGAATGAAGAGTGTCCCGTGATTCTTCTAAGGTGTACAACATCACCAGCCCTTGTAAAGTATGGCAATGGACAGTCTGCTGGTAGAGTGAGTCCACAAAATGCTGTATCCTACACATATGCAACACTTACACACATTTGTCAGGACTCAGAGTCCTTACCTATGGTAGTCAACGGTACTATAGTGTTATGCAGTTACCACATGCACCATGGAGCTTCTAGGGTGAAGAGTGCCCCAAGATACCTATAACGTGAATAAAATCACTAGCCCTTGTAAAGTATGGCAATGGGAGATGTACTGGGTGAGAAGGGCCTCAAACTACTGTCACCTACATGTTTACACACTAACAAACAATTTTATACACACTAATAATCACGCACACATTTGTCAATACTGAGATCCATAGGTTCATAGGTGTGTACTATGCAAATGGCCATGGAGCCTTTACAAGCCTAGCCCATAGGATTACCCTGGCATCGTGCCACCTGAAGTTAGCCCCCAGTGTGTCTGCTGAGTTTAGCCACTGTAGTGTCCCTGGGATAGGATTTCCATTCCCCATCCAGTCATCCAGATTTCTCTTCAAGAGGGCCAGTGATGTGCTCTGCTTGACATGTATGTGATGTCTATTCCATAGTGTGGGCAGTCTCTGGGTTATGAACTTGTCTGTCCAGCATGTTCTGTGGATTGTGGTAATGGGGTTGAGGTCTGTGGGCATGTGATACAGATGGATTCAGTTCATTAGATGTAGCATTCCTAATAGAGCTGAGTCATACATGGCTGTGTACATCAAGTGGAGATCGCCTCCTATTAGCCAATATGAGCCAGAGACTAGTTGGGGTTATTGGAGTCTGTCCATATAGAGCAAGTGTTTAAGGCCTAGGCTCCTCTTTGTGAGGTACGTTTGCAGCCTCTCCAGTTGTCGCAGGTGTCTAGTGGGGTACATGCCGAATGGACCATTGCACTCGATGATTGGCTTAATGAAGGAAGACTAGAGGGAGACAATGATCTCTGTTTTCCTGGATGCAATGCCCTTAGTAATGAGATATGTTACATAGAAGGACTTTCTGACCACAATGGCACTATTGTGGTCAAAGAAGAGGTGCTGTCAACCTGTGTTCCCACTTGTCTTATGATGACTATGGAGTTCAGAGGACCGCCATTGATGTGGTGATTTATGGAAACCAAGTTGTTTCCAAAGGGGATGGCAACACATTTTCTGGCATTGGGGATAACTCCAGGGTTCTGACAACAGTAATATGTCTCAGTGAGGACTGTCTGCAGGATGTCAACATCGTTTGGGGAGGTAATTAATAACACCCACCTTGCAGTGGTCTGCAAACATTGTCAGCCAGATTCCCTTCCTGTTGAGATGGACGTCAGAGGTGTAGATACCAAACATGAGGGGACCCAGAACCAGACAGTGTGGTACTACACTCATGACTGGTCAGCAGTCTGAAGTGGAGTCCACTGCCATCACACTGTGGGTTCTATCTGCCAGCCTGTTTGCAAACCACCTAGTGATATAGGGGTTGATGCTTAGCTGAGCATGTTTGTCTATGATCCCAGAGTTGGGATTGTTATCACAGGATCAGATGCACTACCTACCTTGTTGTTTATTTTATACTGTTACATAGTTGTTTCATGTGGCACAGAGGTTGTAGGGCTGCAGTGTGTCTACATCTACCTCTACAGTGGATGACAACAGTGGGGCCTGTGAAGTGGACATTGGGATGTGTACTGGGTGGACCACAACAAAAATTTGCAAAACCCACATCCCAATGCTTATGGTTGCCAAGCAAACACACACACACACACACACACACACACACACACACACACACACACACACACACTTGCCAGGACTGAGATTAGAACCCTTATCTATCTAAGTCATTGCTACTATAGTGTTATGCATTTATCGCATGTGCCACGGAGCTTATGGGGAGAAAGGTGTCCCAAGGTACTTCTAAGGTGAGGAACATCAGCTGTCCTTGTAAAGTATGGTAATGGAAGATGTACTGGGTGGAAAGAACACAAAATAGTTTAACCAACAGATATACACACAACCACAAATACTCTCACACGCACACTTGCCAAGATTGTGATTAGAACCCCTACCTAACTAGTTAATTGTACTATAGTGCTACGCAGTTATCGCACATGCCACAAAGCATGTAGAGCTGAAGGCTGCCCAAAGGTACTTCTAACATGACTGACATCAGCAGGACTACTAAAGTAGGGCAATGGAAAGTCTACTGGGTGTGACTTTGCTCAAAATTTGTAACCTACAAACACACATGCATGCACTTTACATTTGCCAAGACTGAAATTAGAACCCCTACCTAATCAGTTAATTGTACTATAGTGCTACACAGTTATCGCATGCACCATAGGGCTTATAGGGCAGAGGGTTGTCCAGAGGAACTTCTAAGGTGACTCACATCAGCAGGACTACTAAAGTAGGGCAATGGGAAGTGTACTGGTTGTGACTGGGCTCAAAATCTGTAACCTACAAACACACTTTATATTTGCCAGGACTGAGTTTAGAACCCCTGCCTAACTAGTTAATTGTACTACAGTTCTACACAGTTATCACACCTGCCACAGAGTTTATAGGATTAGGGCTGCCCAAAGGTACATCTAAGGTGATTAATATCAGCAGGCCTGTTAATGTAGGGCAATGGGAAGTATACTGGGTGTGACTGGGCTCAAAATATGTCACCTACAAACATACATACAAACTTCTTGTCATATATCCACATCTGTTGCATTTGACACACACACACACACACACACACACACACACACACACACACACACACATAGGTGATATGATATTACAACCCCTGTCTTGGTACCATCATACAATGATTCTCATCTTCATGCTGGCATGTGCCAGTAGTTACAACTGGTATGCATCTGTCTGCAGCAGGACATCACTCTCTGCCATTCAGGATATTCCTGTGTATGTCTCACTCTCTGTGTCTCACTGTGTGTCTCACTCTATCACTGCCTGTCTCTCTCTTCCTCATATGTCTATGCATGTGTATATGCTTGACATATTTGTAATATGTTGCCTAGATATATATATATATATATATATATATATATATATATATATATATATATATATGTGTGTGTGTGTGTGTGTGTGTGTTTGTATGTGTCACATGCAACAGATGTGGATATATGATATATGGGCTACCTATAGCTGGCTGTGGATACTCCTGTCTGATGGTTGTGTGTGGAGACAGTTAGATGTACATAGCTGTGCGTGTGCCAAGACATCTGCACAATACAGATATATATATACACACACACATATTTATATATATATATATATATATATATATATATATATATATATATATATAGTCCGTTGTGGTTTCAGACATGTCCTAAGTGTAGGAGCATGCCCAGTATGAACCTGTATAGTAAGTGTGGGAATCCATTCCAGGAGTAGTTGTAACTCCAGCCCAGGGTGTTTTGTGCAACAGCCATACCTTGCAGAAAGGCTGCCAATATGGGGTAACAATAGGACGAACATAGAGGGATACTGTTTAACTATTGCTATTAGTAATGTGTGAGTTGCTTGAGTTAAAGGGTTTGTTTTAGCAGACATTATCTGACTTCTGTACTGTTTGACACTGTAATGTATTGTGTTATTACCTACTGACAGATATCATCGGATCATCATAATTATTTACCATAGAAATGCAAGATGGATGATGCACAGACCAATATTAATGAGGCCAAGGCTAGAAATTCTTGCACAATCCAGCCAGTTGGGAGGAGTGACTACAGCTGATTGACTGATGAAACTGTGTAACAGGTCCAGCACCTTGGTTATATACTGGCTGGGGATCTCATGGTTGTCTTGTATTTTTCATACCTGCTTGCTTTCTGTTATGGGTGTGACATATGCTTCTCCACTGACTGCCAGTGATGTTTTGATATGACCTTTTCTTGGTTTGCACACTAAACACAGAAGGGTTTATAAGAGATCTGGGGACACAGGTTGACAGCAACCTATCCTTCAACCACCACATTGCCACTGTGGTCAGAAAGTCCTTCTATGTTACACACCTCATTAACAAGAGTTTTGCATCCAGGAAGAAAGAGCTCATCACCTCTCTCTATTCTTTCCTTATCAGACCAATCATTGAGTATAATGCCCCATTCAGCATGTACCTCACTGGACACCTACAACAGCTAGAGAGGCCACAAAAGTACCTCACAAAGAAGATCCTAGGCCTTAAACACATGTCCTACATGGACAGACTCAGAAAAGTCCAGCTTTTCTCTGTCTCATATCTTCTACTAAGAGGCGATCTTTGATTGACTTACAAAGCCATGTCTGCCCCAGCTCTGTTAGAAATGCTACATCTAAAGAAATCCTGATCCCTCTGCACCACATGCTCCAGAGACCTCAACCTCATTACCACAATCAACAGAACATGCTGGAGATGCAGGTTCATGATCCAGAGACTGCCTATGCTCTGGAATAGACTCCCCATACACGTCAAGCAGAGCACCTCACTAGCCCTCTTTAAGAGCAATCTTGATGAGTGGATGGGAAATAGAAAGTTCACCTCGAAGGTCACTCCAGTGGCTCTACTTGATAGTGGCACTGGGTGCTAATGACTGGCAGCAAAATGCCAGGGCACTTCTATAGGCTAGGCTTGTAAAGGCCACAGGGCCATTAGCCTAGTACACACCTATGAACCTATGAAATCCTTAAAAAAAGAAAAGTCAAAAAATCCGAAAGAGACCTCACTGATTATTAGAGGGGTGTAGCCTATCTACTACGAGGAGTGCAGCTAAGAATGGAAGAGGCCAATGAAAAGACAAGTTTGTATTTAAAGAAGAAAGCAGTCACTGTTTAATGTTTTTTGTTGCATTCATTAAATATTTTTTTTGTTTTTTCATACTATCCTTTTATTTATTATTATTTTATTAACAGTTAAGGGATTGTCAAAGCCCACAGCATAAGAAAGCCACTGGCATGTTTGCCTTTTGCAGAGAATGAAACAGAAGAAGAAAGATCTATGTTCATATTCTTAGCTGAAGAAGCTACATCTTCCCCTTCTCATCAGTGTACTAACACAAATGTTTCTGACTTGGAAAATTTGCAGATGAGCAATGAAATTTTATAAGAAAGCTCAATGGAAGCATGATACATTAAAAAAGGACCAGAAGAAATATAGCCAGAGTAGGAGGCACAAATAAGCAAAATTGTTCAATAGCATACCCATATTTTGAGTAGAAAAATTGCTCACTTTGTAGGGTGAGTTAAAAAAGAGGAGAGATAATATATTAGCTCCTATTTCAAAAATATTTTAAACTATTTATAAAAAAAACTGTGCATACAGGCATATTTTGGGAAGCCACTTAGGAACAGACAAACCTTAAACTAAAATGTCAGCAAGGTTTTATAGGCCTGTTGTAGTGAAAGATATTGATAATTTCTTTGCATCATTCCCTGAATATCAAAAATAGACCACATCATCCTATGTTCAGAAGTCTGTTGATATCTGTGGCTGCTACTGAAGTCCCATTCAAGTGCATAGCCATGGACTTTGTAGATTATCTACATTAGATCACTGTTGCAATAGTCTAAGTTAATTGGGTTATATCCTGCCAAGGATATGACCACTGTCCAGCTTTTAAAGCTTCATAACACTTTCTTTGCACCTGTCAGTTGCTCAGTCAGAGTCACGTAAAAAGAAAATTTGGGTGCCAAAGGCATCAGATTTTTCTTGTCATCAAAATGTGCTCCTTCTGCAGTCCTTATGGAACTGATGGCTGGATAGTGATCCTTCAAGACTGGTCAGATAAGTACCTTGCTAAGGAAAACCTTCCACATTTTTGTCTGAAGAAAATGTGTTTCTTCTATGACTATACTATTTTTATGCTAGAAAATTTCATTTTTTTTTTGGATTGTCATGTCTTACAGGAGAATTTTATTAGTAAATACTTGCCTTAAAACATGTGAACATCTGTTTTTTTACTGTTTTTTCCCGATATTTTGTTGAATTTGTATGTTGGGGAGAATATTGTGCTTTTGGGGGCTGTCATTTGAATTTTTACATAAATATCCTTATTTTCCTATCAGAATGTTTAACCGACTTTCAAAAAGATTCACTACCCAGATGGCTGGACCATGCAGTTACTGGTCTTCTCAGTTCTTCCTTTCCCTTTCTACAAAAAGATGAAAATTTTTAGGGAGTCCTTGAATTTCAGGCCATTGCCTTCACAGCCACAACTGCTAATGGGTAACTGTGTTGCAGCTTTCTGGAAAACCACTAGGGACCAGGAGTTAGATGCATCCTTTGCCACTGAAAACTTGTCCTCTCTGGGCAACAGAACCACCCTGGTCAGTGTCAGTGGAAGAAGTCAGTGCGGATCTTCTGCATAGCTGGGCTAGAATGCCTGATCCCCAGGATGCTGCCCTTGCCATGCATCAGTCTTTTCCACACAGTCTCCCAGGAAAAGAAAGCAAAAGGTTAAGAATCTTACTCCCCCATTTCTATTACTATGGACAAGGAAGATGTGCTGAGAAATGCTAAGGAAGTAATTTCTACTTTTAATTGCCAACGTAATACAACATGGTTCAAGTGCTGAACATAATACTGTTATGCAAGTAAGCTTACCATAACAGTAGATGCTCTAAAATTCAGTAATGTAGTAGCTGCCCCCTTCCTGCATCTACTTTGCTTTCTTTTTTGATGTATTGCCAAGGTGTGAATATATTTACCCTTGTGTATACAGTTTATTTTATTTTACTATTGCTTTTCCAAGCATGTTTCATTTCAGGGCTATATACTCCCTTTCTGGGGCAAAAAACATCTGAAGCTTCTGGTGCCCAAATTGCCTTTTTATGTAGCTGTACTTAAGCCACTTGTAGTTAATGCACATGGAAGATGCCCTGAAGCATTGAAAACTAGATGGTGGTCATATCCTTGGCAGGATGTAACCCAGTTAGTTTAGAGTACAGCAAAAGTGGTCTTTTAGGACATCTACTGTTATGGCAAGTTTCTTTACACAACTGTACTAAACATTAATAACATCTATCAATATCTATCAATATGTTCTGGTGATTATCAACTCTGCTTTGGAAATTCTTGAAGTTCTTCCACCATAAGAAAACAAAACCAAGGCAATAGCCAAAAAGTTAGTCTTAGTTTTCTACAGGGTAGAAGTAACCAAAGAAGTACTCACAGACCAGGGAAATCCATTTATGTCCAAGGTAATGCATTAGCTTTGTCAGCACTTTAAAGTTAAACAGTTAAGAACTTACATTTACCACCCACAAAATGATTGCCTAGTTGAGCACTTTAATAAAATGCTGAAGACCAAGGGGAGAATTTAATAAAGCTACACTTTTTTTCTGTGCAGGCATCACACCGTGCTGCTTACATAGGCATGGACATTTTTAGATTCAGTAAGCTCTGCTGAGCAGCACATATGGACATGCCAACACGGAAACTACTGTGCCATGCAAATCACCTCATAAGCAGGTGAATCTTATGCAAATGAGTCAGGTAGAGCAATCCAGGAAGCAGATAGGCATCTCTTCAGACCTCCGTGTCAGTGTCTGAAGTGTACATGGAAAAATTCCATGTACAGGAGTGTAAACAGACAAAAGCGGTTGCAAAAATGTAGATATATGGACAGAAATGTCATACCACATATACATATGAGTGAAATATCATCCTGTATGTTGGAAACTTTAAAGGAAATAAGTTAAATTATTATTAATTTTTTAATAATCTGGGTATGTTTGTGTGAAATGCCGCAGTGTGCAAACATGCTTTATAGAAAAATTAAAAAAAAAAATGGAAACAATTAATATTATGTGGCAGAAATGTATTACAGGACCTTGCTTTGAGTCCTGACAATGGTGGATTGGTGCTGTTACTAACATGTTAGTGCTATGAAGCATGTAGTTTACAGGCTGTGAGCGTGAATACTGATGGAAATGAGGTGGAGTTACTGAATAGCAGAAGGGAGTAATCATGTCTGCATATCCCCTTCTTGTAGGCTTAGACCCATGTTGCTGTTTACACCGGATGTAGCTGAGAGAGGGGGGTATCCACTGACTTCTAAGCACAGTGCAGCTTAGCTGCACCTGTTTGCATGGCACGCTACCCAGCTGAGTGAGGCATTTCAGTGGGGTTTGTCCACTAACTTTTAAGCTCTGTTTACCTTAGGTGCACGTTTGCACAGCGCACAACCATGCTGAGCATCTCTGAAAACAAAAATGTATTCAATTACTTTCAACCCTTGTTTAAGCTAAAATAGGGCCATTAAATTATGTTAATTATATTGTAGGCAGATGGAATGCATCATAGATGGCCAATCACACATTCTGCGCCTACAGCAGAGCACCCTACATTTGGATTTTTTCCCCCAATAGTCTTGATCATTGTAGTAGAAACTTGGGAATTTTAACTGAGATAATGCTAGGGGCTTCTGCAGGTCTTCTACATCTGTATGTATTACATGCTGAAGTCAATGCTGCTGGTGCTGCTGACAACAGTCCTAGGCAGAGAACCAGAAGCGTGTTCAGGCCCAGGGTAACCTTCCAGGACCTACATGAGCTGGAGATTGTAGAGCTCTACAGGCTAGACAGAGACATACTACAAGAACTCACTGAGCTCTGCTTCCCTCAACTCAGACCCACAGCCAACAGAGGGGAACCCATCCAAGTGGAAACAAAGGTATTGTAGCCCTTCGGATACTAGCTACAGGTACTTTCCATAGACCAACTAGGGACATGATGGGAGTCTCACAGGCATCAGCATCCATGGTACTCCACCACCTCCTGGATGCCATGCTACCACATGCCAGTGAGCACATTTCTTTTCTCCTCACTGCTGAGGTGAGGGTCAGTAATATGCAACAATTCTACCATGTAGCACACTACCCTAAAGTACTGAGTGCCATAGATTGCAGTCATGTACACATCAAGGTACCACCCGGTGAGGAGGGTAGAATCTACATCAAATGCATGAGGTACCACTTTATCAACTGCAAAGTCATATGCAATGCCCAGGGAATTATCATGAATGTATGTGCTGGCAGCCTTGGCAGATATCACAACTTTCATATCTGTCATGCATCACAGCTCTACCAGATGTTTGCTGGGGGGGGGGCTTCCCACATGGCCATTTACTGAAGGATGCTGGTTACACACTGTAACTGTGGATAATGACACCCATAAGAAATGTGCACGCACCCATGGAAGAATGCTATAATGAGGCACACACACACACACACACACACACACACACACACACACACACACACACACACACACACAAACTAGGAAGGTCATAGAGCATGCATTTGAGCTTCTGAAGTTATGGTTCTGGTGCCTCAATATATCTGGTGGAGCCCTGCAGTACTGACCAACTACATGTACATATATGTTCACAGTATGTGCTATGCTGCACAATGTGATCCTGTGGAAACAGCTGCAGGAGGATCAGCAAAGGGAAGGGATGCACAACCCCCCACCAGTGCCGAGGTCACCACAGCCACACTCACAGGAGGACTCAGAGGAGGAACCCCCTGATGATGCCCCTGTAGGCAGGTGTAGGCATACCCAGTACACCCTGGCTTTGGCTAAGAGACAACATATAGCGCATTCACTGACAACCTAGGGCCCTAGGGACTGATACCTTACTCCTACTCACATACATATATTAAAATTGTTGATGCCACACAACCCAGACAACCTGTACCTATCCATGTATTGACTGTGCACTACTTGCATCACACAGTGTTAGCCCTGAACTACAGCTCTGTCAATTGCTGCATTCACAGAGTAAGTCTCTAACCTACACACGCTTATAAGGATTACTATAATATGGCATTGTATGTATGGATCTGCTGCATGTATGCAAGGAAATATAGTGGGTGATTTGGACAGAAGTAACACCCACATGGGACTACAGATACACAGTCCACTAGTATATGTTCTTTAATATTCACTAGGCCTCATGGTTGGAATATGCACTACATCAGTCAAGGGAGATGTTAAACAGTGGGGTCACATGATATTTGTACCACTGGCCATCACAGCAGGACATGTGGTGTTGTTTCCCCAGACCCAACACAGCAGTTGTCACATGCAACTGCTTTGGCATTAAGTCATCAAGGGTATATCAGCAGGCCAAGCAATCTCAGGGCAGTAACACAGAAATTGATTACATATTGTATGTCTCATGGAACACAGGAACAACAACGTACATAGGTATGCTGCTGATTGTGTGATGAATGACTCCTCTCTGACTGGCATCCTGTGTGGCTCATTGGATTAGGGAAGTTAGCATGGGTGATGGTGCTGATGGTTCAAATCTGGAAATATCTACATCTTTTGCATGTGAGGTAGTATTATGTTGGTGGTTTCACAGACTGTCAACCTGTGTGTGATGTAACATTATAAACCTCTGTCACATATTAATTACATCGGATAGCTGGGGAATGCCATAGACATTTTGAGTGAAGTTCAGTACTGCAGTAACAGGGACAAATGTCATTGTCTGTAACACACAAAATCCCAGACTGGAGTACAGGTAGGTGTGGGCTGGAGTCACTTTATAAATACTGACAGTCCCACTGGGCATGCCCATACACTTAGTTAAAATGAGCACAGTTCTGTTGCCCCATCATCAAAATGACCTGTTATGTATAAGTATGTCTATATATACATATATACATACATACATATATGTATACATATCCATCTGTCACTATCTCTCTCTCACATACATAGCATATCTATCTCTATGTATTTTCATATATATATATATATATATATATATATATATATATATATATATATATATATGAAGACATACATCACAGTCTCTCCCCACATATCTTCATTACACATATACATATCATACACACACAGCTAAATTTACATATACATCCCTGTTATATACATACATATGTGTGTGTGTGTGTGTGTGTGTGTGTGTGTGTGTGTGTGTGTGTGTGTGTGTGTGTGTGTGTGTGTGTGTGGCTGGCTATATTGTTCTATATACCCTAATAAGGGTGAGTAAAGCTGCTTTATCACACATATATAATGTTGCTCAAAGGATCCAAAGTAAGGGTCAGCAGTACATAATGCACTTACCTACAGACCCCTCTACCTGCTGGATGTCATCACAGACAGCCACAGTTGAGCAGATGGGGTAATGTATAATGTTGTCTACACACGCATGGACAGGGTACATTGTTCCTGTCCAGAGGCTTGCCCATCCAAGTACAGACACATATGGACATACTGGTAACTGTAGCCACATAGCCAGGATATAACAGTTATCTCACTGCTAGGATACTAGATGCAGATAACAGTGTGAGGCATATCACCCTACAGGCCACAGATGCTGTTCAACACAAGCCTAGTTTGTGTAATTCTCAAGTAGTTTGCCTCAATGGAATACAAAGCAGACATCAGCCATGGTGTGTGTGATATGTACTGTGATCTATAGTTTGGAATAGTGGATAGGTAGGGGTACTAATCTCACTCCAGGCCACTTTGTGTGTGTGGGCATGTGTGTGTGTGTGTGTGTGTGTGTGTGTGTGTGTGTGTGTGTGTGTGTGTGTGTGTGTGTGTATCCCCCTGCAAAACAACAGAGAATCCCTCAGTGGCTATCAAACTGCAATGGTTATGCACTTTTTGGCCCTTTAAGCTGCTGCAGGCTTTCAAACTGCCCTCTTCTACAAGAGCCAATGATGTCATCATCCTTAAGTCTACCAGCTGGCATTGTAATGTCAGACTTAAGCTGTGGCATGTGTGATAACTACTGTAATCTATAGTATGTAAGACCAGATACATAGGGGTTCTAATCTCACTTCAGACCAGTGTGTGTGTGTGTGTGTGTGTGTGTGTGTGTGTGTGTGTGTGTGTGTGTGTGTGTGTGTGTGTGTGTGTGTGTGTGTGTGTGTGTGTGTGTGAGAGAGAGAGAGTGTGTGTAAGTGTATCCCCCTGCAAAACAACTGAGAATCCCTCAGTGGCTATCAGACTTCAATGGTTATGCACTTTTATGGCCCTTTAAGTTGCTGCAGGCTTTCAAACTGCCCTCTTCTACAAGGCCTGATGATGTCATCATCCTTAAGTCTACCAGCTGGCATTGTAATGTCAGACTTAAGCTGTGGCATGTGCAATAACTACTATAATCTATAGTATGTAAGACCAGGTAAGTAGGGGTTCTAATCTCACTCCAGACCAGTGTGTGTGTGTGTGTGTGTGTGTGTGTGTGTGTGTGTGTATGTGTGTGCCCCTGCAAAACAACTGAGAATCTCTCCATGGCTATCACACTACCATGATTATGCACTTTTTGGCTCTCTAAGTTGCTGCTGGCTTCCAAACTGCCATCTTTTACAAGGCCTGATGATGTCATTGACCTTAACATTACCAGCTGGCACTGCAATATCAGATTTAAGCCATGTTGTGTGTGATAAGTGCTTTGATCTATAGCGTTCAAGAATAGGTAGGTAGGGGTTCTAGTCTCACCTTAGACCACTTGGTGTGTGTGTGTGTGTGTGTGTGTGTGTGTGTGTGTGTGTGTGTGTGTGTGTGTGTGTGTGTGTGTGTGTGTGTGTGCATATGCTCCTATGGCATATATAACATCACCTCAGCAATGCAGACAGAAGTAGAGTTTAGCAGTATTTTATTTGTAGCAGATGATGTGGTCTTTCAAATGCCTGACCACAACTAGGCCTGCTGATGTCTTCAAGCATAATATGTCCTAAACTGATAGTACTAGCAGACATGAGGTGTGTTGCATGCATTATGTAATGTAACCTGTAATGTATACCATTACATACGTAAGTGTTCTGATCTACATATAGCCAACTTGCACTATGTGTGTGCTGTACCGTGTCCTGTAAGCAATAATTGGAAATGGTGCTAACCTCAATGTAGCCCTGTTGGTGTGTGTGGCTGTTAGAACATTTTACATCAGCTTATGGAACCATAGGAAGTTTGAACTTAACTAGCATAATGGCCATACAGCCCTCACAATCCTAGACAACTTTATACCCTTATTTTCATGATCAGCACATATTTCCCCAGTCCAAGAAGCACACAGGCAGAAGCCCTGTGATGAAATGAAGGTCACCCAGCCAGTCATACAGCATGTGCTGAGGTGCATTGAGGTGATCTGTGTGCCATTAGGCAGGGTTCTGTTTCAAAGGTGTGTTAAAGTCTGCTATACAAATCTCTCCCACTAACATGTATTACTAACATGACATAGTAGGTTAATGTCCTTAGAGTGAGTAATCCATCTGCTATGCCAGCTAAAGATATGCAGCATTTACAATCAAGCAGGGTCACACATTGGCCCGTATTCAAGGCAGAGATGACATATGAGTATTCTATATGCCACAATCCGCAATGACACTCATTTCAGATGATCCCTGTTGAACACATACTAGAGATATAAAGTTCCCTTGCCAGGGGCCATACTGTTGTGTGAAATTGCCAGTACTGCTTGGAAAGGTACATTACCAAATGGCCATTGCACTCAGATATTGGCATGCTGAAGGAAGAGTACATGGAGGTTATGAGTATGTCACGGGTGACTGTGCCCTCAGCTATGGCATATGGTTCCTACCATACCACTGTGGAGGCATGGTGATCTCAGGCACATTTGGTGTAAACCTGTGTGGCTAGGTCTGTGTGCCCATTTCTTTCACCCTGAGTATGTACATCACATGTTGTGTCTGATGTGCTACTTACCAGGTACATAAGTGTTGCTGATGGAAATTATACCACATATATATCTGTATGGAGTTTATGGCCATTAGTATGTCAACAGACATTTGTTCATGAATGCCCTCTTGCAGGATATTGACATAATGCATAGACTGTATGAGTGCTCACAATTTGTAGGCATCAGCCAACATTGTTAGCCACAGACATTCAGTACTCGCTTGTGTCATGGTTAAATGGATTCCAAGCAGTAGACCACCCAGGACTGAGCCCTGTTAAACACTACTGCTTACAGATCACCTATTGGAGGCAGCTGTCCCTATGTTGATTATGTTGCCATCAATGGGACACTTAGTGACCCTACAGTGACAGTAACATGGATGCCTAAGTGGGGGATATAGTCAGACGGCTTGGCTCAGTCCAGGGGGGTTGTATGCGCTGATGTCCCTTCACTCAGATCCTTGGTGACTGCCTTGGAAATATCCACCATGTGTAACAATCATGCTCCACTGTCACACATCCAAACTGTGTACAGTCAACTGTGTGTAGATGACATATATGTGTGCTGATCAGCTCCATGACGATTGCCCCTATGGGTATACAGATATGGACACTCACACAAAGAGGTCTATTGTTATGTTGGTCAGTGGATGCAACACATCTCTGCAAGGATATAAAAGTTGCTGTTGTCCACTCAGCTGGGGTGCAGTGAGTGGTTTCAGTATGACTACAAGGTGCTCCTAATGGTGTTAATAATCCTTGTTAGATCCCATGTAGGATGTAGCCTGGGATGTTAACATGTCCAATAGATAATGTGTATCCTCCATGGAAAGGACAATTACGACCTGCTCTCTAGATATGGAAGTTATGGGACAGGTTGTAGGAAAGGCATGTGTCACATGTGGTGGGGACATGGGATTGACACTGAAAAAAAACTGTGAGATTACAGGTTAGCTGTGAGTACAGACCCATTATATGTGGCATCATTATGTATGAGTTCAGAGACAATCTGGGCCTTTCCTTTGAGGTTACACATGTAACTACACTGTACGTTGTGGTTCTGCTTTGTGTGGGTGGCTAATTTTGTTACTTACTGTGTCTACACAACATCACAGCAACACTATGTGCTTCTTTTAGCTGAGGAGATGGTGCTTCCATGTTAGGGAGGAACCCTCACCCCAACTGTCACACAGCAATGTCCACCTCTTATTGTACAGCCTGCTAATAGCAGTTGTCCACCACTCAGGTTTGCTGTGCCATGAGGAGCCCCTGTCCCTCCAGTCACATACAGCTGAGTTCATGCAGTTGTAATGCTGGTGGCATATGAATGGGTGTAGAATTCTGCATACTTGCCAGGCCCATCTGAGGGGTGAGGTGCAGTCAAGCTATGTCAAATACCCCGCAGGAGGTAACAAATGGAGTTGTTAAAATATATGTCCGTATTGTCTGCAATGGGGGGGTTAGTGCTGGTAGTTCTAATGAGACTGACCTGTGGCCAGATCCTACCAGGAAGGACTTCACATTGGGGGGGGACGGCGGCAGTGGTCACCCATATTGGTAAACACATGATGCAATACGTTGGTTCCCTGTGTGGGCACAGCTCCAGGGCATTGTAGTTAAGGAACTGGGCTAACTTTTGGGAAAATGAGCTGCAGCACGACTAAGCAACACAGTTGGTGGTCACTTAATGCCACCCCAAACCATGATGTAATGATATATCTTGAAAGAAACACATACTTACAAATGCACACAATGGGTGTCTGGATTCATGCAGCTTCTCCTGTAACTGGCTATTGCTTGATTATGTGCCCATCAAGTAGGGAATGACACCTGCAGTGTCTCCAGGAAATCACAGTGTATTACAAAATCTGGGTGTGTATCTATCCCTAATGAGTATGTATACACCACCTGCATTACCTAGAACACTGTCATTTTGAGGTCTGAAGATGTGGATGGACATGCAGTCTGGTATGGCTGTGGTGCTGTCCACAGCCTTGAACCATATGTTCTTGACTGCACACATGTCTACATAATTCAGGGTGGGGATACCTGCCACAGAGTGGAGTTCAGTGTTGCCATACCCCGCATGTAGCACCATAACCATGATGTTGTACAAATATGGTGTTCTCATTGCCAACTTTATCCCCAACAGCGCATCTAAGATGCATTGTGGGGGTGTCAGCAGCCTTGGCTGGTATGCTAAATCCCAGAGGGGAGAGCTGAAGACCATCACTGGTGAAGTACTGATGACTGTTCTGCAAGGCATCCCAGACAGACATGTAGTAGATCCCCTTACAATGACACCACATGCTAAGACAATTATTGACTTCTTAATATGCCTGTGCATATGGAACCATCATCCTAGGTTCATAGGTTCATAGGTTCATAGGTTCATACTAGGCTATCTGCCCAAGGGCATTTATAAGCCTAGCCACCCCTTTAGTTGAATAAGTAATTCCTGGGTTATAGCTGCAATCTCCCATCCATTGGTCAAGATTCCTCTTCAACAAGGCCAGAGGATTTTGTTCCACAGCATAGGAGTCTCTGGGTGATGAATCTGTCCCTCCAGCACGTTCTATTTATAACCGTGTCAGGTTTAAGTCTCCCGGTTCTGGGGATCTAGATTTTTGAGGTGAAGCATATTCATCAAATCTGGGTTTGACATGGCCTTATATGTCAGGCACAGGTCACCTCTAGCACAAGCGGTATGAGACTGAATAGAGCTGTAGTTCTTTCAGTCGTTTGAGACCCTTTATCCTTTTGGTGAGGAACTTTGGGGCCTTTCAAGCTGCAGCAGGTGTCTGGTCAGATACATTCGCATTGTACTCAATCATAGGTCTAATGAGTGATGAGTTGATCTAGAATCCTTCATGATCAGGTGGTTTCTGTGCTCAGTGGATTGCCATCTATATGGTAGCTAGGGTAACCTTGTTTTTTTTCCAAGGTGATGACTATGCATTTTTTTTTAACTTCCAGGCCTGGCTGGCTCTCCAGTTATCCGCGTTGGGCCCTTCTGGAGGGGAGGATATCTGTCAGATGTGTTTTTTCGACTATGGCTGGTTTGCAGTTTGTCTGCAAATCTTGTCACTTTAACCCTTCCTGTGTTTGAAAAGTGCATTTTAAAAAGTAGATGCATGAACAAGACAGGACTGAGCCTTGTGGGACACCACTTGTGAGCTGTGACAGGCTTTGAGTCTGACATGGCTCCCTGTTTCTGCAATTGTGTCACTTAACCAGTTTACACTTGTAGTGTTGGTAATTTACATTGGGGATGATGATGGGTTTATGATCGATGATTGGGGTTTTCGGGGATACCTGAGTGTGCCGAAGGCAGGGCCTTGCCAGGTTCAAGGGGGCTGTGGACAGTCCAATTTTCATTCAAACCCCAACCAAGACAGTCTGATAAAGTCAATGATAGTTTAGAGGCAATCTGCCTTTTTGTCTTCGCGAAAACGTTTGGATAAAAGTCCTGAGTTCCCCCATTTATGTTATTATTTATTTCCATTATGATCCCCTCTCCATGCCTTTTGCACCGATTTTGACAGTCCATGGGAAATTTCCAGGGTCTGTGGAGGCAGCGCCTTTGGTCCGTGGGGGACAGGAGTTAAACAACTGTCCTAACTGTCCTGATAATTCCTCATGTCCTAAAGATGAGCTGTAATTTAAGTCTCCATGGGTTTAATTGAGGTTTGTGTTACACACAGCCGGGCAGGACATTGACAGGTGTTGGAGCATGGATTTTCGCTACAATCCTGGCCAGATGTAGTGGGCTACAGTTCTCACAGTGGAATGTTCTCCTCCAGTTTGGTCTTGAACTCCTCCTGAATTGTAGTTTGGGTCATGTGTGTCAGCCTATATGTGTAGCCCGTGTGTTTTTTCAGTAATTTTTCCATATTTAGTTTCCATCTGGGATTTCCTTTAGGTCCTTGGGCCTAGCTAGCTAAAGAGCCTTGTTTGATTCTTTAGAGTCAGTAGTTTTTTTTTCTTTATTCAAAGTCCTTATGATTTTTCTGATTTTTTCTTAGTTTTTATATGATTTTTCATGTTGTAGTATTTTTCAGGTAATTTTGCTCTTTTGCTTGGATTTTCTTCCTTCTTGTTTTAGAGAGTTTTGTTTTTTTGGGAGGGTTTCCATTGGCTGCTTGTTTAGCATTTATGTCCTTTGTCAGTTTTTTTGGATTCCTGGTTTGGCTGGTGGTGGTAGTAATCCATATTCACCAGTTTTGTAAAGTTTGAAGGCGTTTTTTGTTTAGTAATTTTGGCCACGTCTTTGACCAGGAGACAACGGGACTTTGAGAAGTTTTCGAAGTGCGTTTTTGAGGATGATGGTTTGTTTGAGGGGAATTATTTGAGATGTGTTGACTTTTTTGATCAATGGATGAGATTGATTGAGTGATGGGGTGACCTGATCTGTTCGTTATTTGATCCTCTCCGTGTGTTGACATGATCGATAGTTGTTCATGTTGATCCTCTTGATAGATTGATGGGGTTTGTTATATGGCATTTGAGTTTATGAACCCAGGAATAGTTGTTAGTATGATGGCTTTTGTATATGTTTGATGTCTATTTTAGAGTTAAGTGTGTCATTATTGTGATGATTTTTGAGGAGGTGTGTTATCCTTGAGAGGTTTTCAGGAAGGTCATGTAGTCCCTGAGTTTGCCTGAGGTTATGTAGAAGCGTAAATTGTGTGCCAACAGTCTTTGGGCAGGTTAATCTTGCCTGAGGATGGTCCTACCTTGCATCGCCTTATGACGGTGGACCTGTCTGGAGGTGATGTAAGATCCTGCCTTAAAGCCTTTCTTTTGAATATGGGGTGCTTGTTATGAGCGGGCATGGGAGGTTTCTGTCAGCTTGAAACCTATGCTAGGTGAGCCTCCTTGAGAGCAGACAAGGTTTCTTGAGACTTCTGAACATGCTCTGGCACAGCAGAGCATTTCCCTTAGTGTGTTCTAGCATGGTGAGAGATTAGGCTGGTTGATTTTGAGACTTGTTTTTGAGACTTTTTTTCCTTTTTGTTTTGAAAGGGTTTTTGGGGGGGGCCTGCCTAGAAAGAGCACTTGGCTGGGTGGAAAGAGCCTTAAAGAAAGCCCTGCCCAGGCAGGAGGCACACAGACATATTTGACCTTGCAAGCCGTCATCAAGTCAAGCCAAGCCTCCAGAATTGGATCCCTTTTGTCCAGCTGGTCATCCCAGGACTGTTAAATGAATTCAGTCCTTCACATAATGCTGGCATCATTCTAGGTCAGAGCTCCTCAATGAGAAGGTCACTGGTCAAGGTCAGCCAGGTCAGGTCATATCAGAGAGGGAGGTGACTGAGTTCATGTCATACCTGCTGTTGTCTCAGGTGGGTGCCTGCTGTTGAGTAGACTGAGTAGCGCCCAGGACTGCTTGCTGACTGATTCTCGCGCCTGCTAGGCGCTGTTTACAGGTCTGGGCGCCCGACAGGCAGCTTACTGTGACCTTCTCTTTACTCAGTCTGGTAAAGGTAAAGGTGAGGGTCAACTGCAGCTGACAGCTATATGCATACCTGTGGAAGACACAGACAGGCTAAGCTCAGTCTTGTGTCTGCATACAGGCTGTCCCTATAGGGACCGTATGTCCCTAGTCATGCACACTTGCAGGAACTATGATGCCAAAATTATGTTGACTAATATTCCAAGATTTGCAGCAATGTGTGTTATGGCATACTTTGTCAACCCACAGACACCTAGCTGTGATCTTTCCCATATGTAGCTACTTCACATGGAAATCAATGTGTCTCACGGTGTAATCACCTATGACTAAGAGGTGTGATGCTATGTTTTGCCTAGGGTGTTTGACCAGTGAGAGAGTGGTGCATGCAGTATTATGTGCACTGTGCTCTCCAGAGGCAGGATTTTCAAAGGTGTCTGTTGTTTGGCAATGTGTTTGGTAAGGAACTGCACACATGCAGGTGTGTGTGATGTGGGTGTAGGTGGTGCAGAATGTGAGCTGTGCATGTTGGCATAATGCTCATTGCCATATCTAATGAATGCTGTTGGAGACACCATGGCAGCAAGGTTTGAAATGCAGTCACATCTATCACATGTTGTGTTTGTGTGTCATAGGACTAGAGCGGTGGGAACACTCCCAACATCTCAGTAGCAAGTTCTGCAAAGTTAGGGTCATGATGCCACACCCTTGGTGTTGACAGCTTGATATACAGTGTTTGTAGACACACCTTGCTGTCAAGATGTGGATGCCTGTGCATGCATAGAGGACTTGTTCAACTTTGCTGACATTACATTGGCCTTACAAGTGTACAATGCCTGTCAAGCAACCAGACTGCACACTGGTTGTAGTGTGACATGATGTGGGAACACAGACATGTGCTTCAGGTACATAACTATATGGTATGACATGCCTAGGACATGTGAAAGGTGGACACACATTGGCCAGAGGTGGTCAGTCCACTGCAGTAGACATCACAGCCATGTCATGCTGATGTCCACCACTAATCTGTTGAAGGGCAGGATGCAAGACTAGCTCTGAAACTGTCACATATGATGGCTCACCACCAGTCTGCTGATTGTTTTAGCAAGACTTAACATCTATAGTCATTGGGCATTGTACATCATATTGTAGTGCTACAGCAGTACTCCTAATCCCCTTGTTGTCAGTTCCCTAGCGACATACCACCAACCATGAAACAGAAGACATAAGACATGCAAAAGCCAGCTGAGTGCCCAGGTTGCTAATCAAGGCATCTACCTGTAGAAGGGCATGTGAAGCCTAAAGACCCTTTCATGATGTGGGAAAGCTATGTGGATGAACAAACAGGCTGTGTCCTGCTTGTCATCATGGGCTTCATAATAATGTTTTGCATGTGATGACAGAAAACATATCTGACCATGGTATCCTATGTGAGAGTGGTGTCTGTGAGACCAGCAGTAGTAGTTGCCAGGCACTGGCAATTCCAGGGACTCCCATGCTTAACACAGTCCTCACAAGGTAATTGTGTCCTTCCAGTACACACCACTTGGGTGGTGTACATCTTCAGAATGCCTGTGTAAAACCCACAACTTACCTTCACAGGGTATACATATTACACTTCCTTAGCTTGTCTGTGCTCTGTACAGACACCTTGGATGACTCTTCTTGGAACATGCTGGAAGTAATTTCAATACTTACTTGCACAAAGGAAAACTAGAATGTAATGCCAAGCAGTGTCCCCAAATCTCTGAGACATGTGATATGAAATGCCATGAAAGGAGTTAGCATGGATATGAGCAGCAACACTGTCGTACACCTACTGACATTGGACCAAACACTGTTTATTTTGCTAAAGGCCAAATCATGCCTACAGACTCTAACCGGTGGACCCCATTGAGTGCTACACTATACAATGGATGACAGAAATATGACTCATTCCATTTAGCAGGGCCTGACAAGATGTTTTACAATATTAATCCAGCAGACCTTACTGGAAACGCTGTCGATGATCCACAGAGTGTTATGTCAACTGGTGGACAGGCAAGTGTCTGACAGTCATAATCTGGAAAAAATGGCATTGGGAGACCTCTGCTGCAATGATGCCAATCACCAGTGGATTTCCCCAGTCATCATTAATGCCATACCCCTTCTAGCTATTCCCTCTCTGCAGTCACTGCCACTGTCAGTGACGTCTGACTGACTACATTAGCAGGTGATTGCATATTAGGCGTTGTCACTAAATACCACACAGAACCAACAGTTATCCAGGATGGCCTGAGACACACATTCAGTTGTTGTCTGAGCCACTGACAAATACAAAATGCCAGTGACTGCACAATACTATCCTTTGGGAATTCATCCCCCCTGGAAAATATTGTAGTGTTCACACACCACACACAGTTGAGCCATTACTCGTGGAGTTTTGGATACAGAGACTAATGTAGCCTTTGACTTTCACTGGACGGTAAGATATGGGGATCCATTCAGTTTTGTACAACCTATAAAGAAAGGAATGCAATGTAAATCCCAGACTGTCATTTCTATACTGAATGTGGCACTCATCACACCTATCATTGTGTGCAATGGCACCCTTGCTATGTCACTACGCATGCATATCTTACAACTGTAGCAGCCACACAGGATCCATGGTACAACAATATAAAGTGCAGATAACATGTCCTGTGGAGTCTGATTCAACTCTGTACATGTGTAGTCTGTCTCCTAAATGCTTTGGAGGGGATGTGTATGGCTGCCATACAGGGAGGTGTCAGATCCTATTGTGTACCTCCCGCATATCCATGACAGGACTAACACATGTTTTACCTGTCCTACACACCTACAACATCACTGTGGTATAAAATAGTACATGCTGGAGAGACAAGTATGTAACACAGACAGCACATCCTATATGAAACAGGCCTCCCCCATGCATGTGAAGCACACATCTGCTGTGACACACATCATGTTCAAGTTACACAATGGGATGCAGAACAAGACAATCATAACTGGTGTCAGACAAATGTCTGCATTGGACACAGAAAATTTGTAGATGGGTCATCTCCATCCCCACAGCTTGTAGATGTGTTAAGTCCCAAAACCCTGATGACACTTATCAAGGGTATTAGACCTTTTCACAGATTAGGGATGCATGAATATGCTGAATGATGCCATTGTCCTTGTTAGCCTGTTATACACATATGAACCTATGCAGCCATGCACCTATAGTGCTGTACCTTGCTGAAAACATATTTCTTCTGTGCTGATATTCCATACTGTGCTGTGACTTCTATGGCTTTGTTGCTGCTGTGTATCCATAGGTGTCTCCAACAGAATCCTGAAGCAGAAACATAAACAGGACCATGACACACATGTCATTGTGTAATTACAAATGTCAGCATGCAGTATCTGTCACTAATCACTACAACTGGTATGGCAAAACAACAATGCATTACACAACTACATGTTAATTTATATAGTCACCATGTGCATCATACACATAGCTTCATTTTCCTGCATCAATGGCAAGGATGACAGGGATGTGGTACAGGTATCATCACTTGCACATGGTGTTGTGTGGGAGTGCAGGAGGTCTAGGCTGACCCAATAGGTTGACAGCATGTGTGTGAGTCAGGAAGGAAGCAGGTAAGATAAAACATGGAAATGTGCCATGTGTGTCTGTAGGTGACCTGCATTTGACATTGGTGTGTGAATGTGTGTGTGTACACAGTCAAGCTCAGTGCTAGCCCTGTATGTGTGTATGCTGGACAGCTTTGAACCATGCATGGTAGAGCTGACAATTCACCATCTCTGATAGGTATAAGTCTAACGTGTACAGTCAGAACATATGTGTGCAGTTGGCAATCATACCGACAGTACAGCAATCCAGGCACCAGGCCTGGGATGACACTTTAGGGCTTGCATTGCTGTAAACTTACATCTATATTGCTTAACAGGAGCAGAACCATGGGCTTGTCCAATACCTTATGGACCTGTGAAAATTTGAGGGAGAGGTAATGTCAATACCACCACATGTTGCACCACAACAAGATAGTACATCCATATATCTCACATTTACAGTAGCTACTGTGTTAATTGTTATATTGGTCAAAATCTGAGCATGACAGTCAAACTGCAGTTAAACCCTCCCCCCAAAGAACAAAAACCTGACACCCACTAAGACTATATATACCCTGACATACTGAATGTTATAGTATTGCAGTGCTGATCAAACTAAATTTACCTGCATGCTCCTCTGCCATGGAAACTGTGGCACCCACATCCATGATGCATGGTGTGATGGATGGCTGGGAGCTGTTGGGTGTGCCTATATACACCAAGAATTCCCCAGTGGGTGAGAGTGGTTGTTCTGCTGCAGGCCCTCCACCAGTGATGCCATGATCCATGGCTTTATCTGTTGTTCTTCTGCATGCAGCAGTGATCATGTCCATTGCACAGTATCAAACCTGCTCATATGTCCTGCTCTGATGACCTTTGACATTCACATCATGGACAAGGTCAGTCCACAATGTCACCCATTGTTCCCTGTTATGCCTCTCCCGGGACAATAGTTGTTCATGGTGTTGACGGAGGCCTTCCAGTATTATTTCATTGTCTGCAATGATGAAAAGTGCATGGTGTCTTGGATACATGTTTCCTGAAAGACAACAACATAGGAGCACATGCCAGGATCACATACATGGAAGTATACTATATAGAGATATAACAAGGACAGAATGGCTGGCAGTATCCACTGCTTGATCACATATGTCATATTCCACAGTGTGCAAACATACTAAGTGTGTGGATACAGCTAATATACTAGTGATAGGCAGGTATTCCCATGTGTGCCATGACAGATACTGCTGTACGATCATACAGCCAACACTGGAGTCTATTGTAGTGTGCCAAACAATTAGCAGTGTGCTAATTCAACACTGTAACGGGACAGTCCCACAAGACCAGTGTGCCACATCGACAGTAAACATTCTAAGAAAGGCTTAATGCTGTAATCCCTATTCCCTGTTAAGTATAGTCACACATCTGTATCCTGTTGTAAACAAAAAAGTTACATAACTGATAGAGTGCAATACTCCTCTGTTGCTATGCAGTGAAAGTTAAGTTTCTGCAAACATATGTTCTGTGTGAGAAAGTATCATACAGAATAGCTTCCAGTAGCCAGCTGTTTGACTTTTTAACATGCTTCTCATTAGCAGGTGATTGCCACTTCATAGGTTCATAGGTGTGTACTAGGCTAATGGCCCTGGAGCCTTTACAAGCCTAGCCCATAGGATTACCCTGGCATCGTGCCACCCAACCTTAGTTCCCAGTGCCTCTGTCGAGTAGAGCCACTGGAGTGATCCGCAGGAAGAATGTAGAGCCCCGTCAATCACCGACACACAGGTTAAAACAGCCCTATCCAAAGCCAAAAACACAGCTTCAATGGGACTGGACAGTGTCCCAGGCTGTGTCTTACAAGAGCTCCAAAATGAACTAACCCCTCACCTAAACACACTGTTCAAACTCAGCCTCTCTACAGGCTATGTACCCACAGAGTGGCGCACAGCAACAGTTTTCCCGCTCCACAAAGGTGGAGCCACAACAGACCCCGGGAACTATCGCCCTATAAGCCTGACTAGCCTGGTCTGCAAGGCTATGGAACACATCATCATGGAACTCATTAACAGAGACATTGGGAACCTACAAACCCAGTTTGGCTTTTTTAAGGGCATATCATGCCTCCTGAACCTGGTGGACTTCTTTGAGATGGTTACCAAGGCATTAGACGAGGGAAAGGAAGTCCACACAGCCTACCTAGACCTCGGAAAGGCTTTCGACACCATTCCCCATTCTAGTATTATAGACAAGCTCACCAGCTTGAACATCTACGTCATGATATGGGTTGCCAACTGGCTCATGGATAGAACCCACATGGTGAGAGTTGCAGGCTCTACGTCCGACTCTAAACCGGTTACAAGTCGCATCCCCCAGGGCTCAGTCCTAGGACCCCTCCTGTTTGGTATATACTTTTCAGAGGTACAGGCAAGCATAGGAGGACTATGGCTGACCACGTTCACAGATGACTGCAAACTAGAGGCCATAATTGATTCTCCAGCTGATACAGACACCCTCCAGATGGGTCTCACTGAGATGGATACCTGGTGTCAAAGTCATGGCCTCAAGCTAAATGCCAAAAAGTGCATAGTCATCCCCTTTGGAAAAAACAAAGTACCTGCGAACTACCACATAGGTGGTAGTCCCCTAAATACAGAAAATGTAATAAGGGATCTGGGGACCCAAGTAGATAGTAATCTCTTCTTTGATAATCATATTGCCAAGGTGGTTAGAAAATCCTTCTATGTGGCCCACCTAATCACAAAAGGGTTCGCATCTAGAACAAAAGAGGTTATTGTGCCTCTCTACTCATCACTCATTAGACTCATCATAGAATACAATGCCTCATTTGGGATGTACCTTACAAGACACCTGCAACAGCTGGAAAGACCACAAAAGTACCTCACCAAGAGGATTACTGGCCTCAAACAGATGCCCTATGCAGCTCGACTCAAGAAACTCCAGCTGTACTCGGTTGCATATCGCTTACTTAGAGGTGATCTCTGCCTGACATACAAGGCCATGTCCAACCCAGAATTGATGGACACGCTCCACCTAATAAAAAACAAGTCCCGGAGAGCCACATGCTCTAGAGGTATAAACATCACTACAATGATAAATAGGACATGCTGGAGGGATAGATTCCTATCCCAGAGATTCCCCATGCTTTGGAACAGGATTCCACTATACATCAGGCAGAGCCCCTCACTAACACTCTTCAAGAGAAACCTTGATGGGTAGATGGGAAACAGAAAATTTACCCTAGGGATCACTGCAGTGGCTCTGCTGGACAGTGGCCCAGGGAACTAATGGCTCTGCCGGATAGAGGCACAGGGAACTAATCTAAGGGGGTGGCGAAAGCCAACACATTCTGGCTAGGCTTATAAATGCCCTTTGGCAGATAGCCTAGTACTTACCTATGAGCCTATGAACCTATGAATTTTCTATTTCCCATCCACTCATCAAGATTTCTCTTGAAGAGGGCCAGTGAGGTGCTCTGTTTGACATGTGTAGGAAGTCTATACCATAGCATGGGCAGCCTCTGGGTTATGAACCTGTCCCTCTAGCACGTTCTGTTGATTGTAGTAATGAGGTTGAGGTCTCTGGACTGTGTGGTGCGGAGGGATTGGGATTTCTTCAGATGTAGCATTTGTAACAGGGCTGTGTCAGACTTGGCTTTGTAAGTCAAACAGAGATCGCCTCTAAGTAGGCGATATGAGACAGAGAATAGTAGGAGTTTTTTGAGTATGTCCATGTAGGACAAGTATTTAAGGCCTAGGATCCTCTTTGTGAGGTACTTTTGCTGCAGGTGTCTAGTGAGGTACATGCCAAATAGGGAATTTTACTAGATGATTGGCCTAATGAGGGAAGAGTAGATGGAGACAATGACCTCTTTCTTCCTGGATGCAAAACCTTTAGTAATGAGATGTGCCACATAGAAGGACTTTCTGACCACAGTGGCAATGTAATGTTCAAAAGAGAGGTTGCTGTCAACCTGTGCTCAGAGATCTCTTATAACACCTTCTGTGTTCAGTGGACTACCATTGATGTGGTAATTCATGGGAACTGGGTTTTTCCCAAAGGGGATGATGACACATTGTTTGGCATTGAGCTTAAGGTCATGGTTCTGAAACCAGTCGTTGGTCTCTGTGAGGCCTTTCTGTAGGATGTCAATATCACTTGGGGAGTTAATAATAGCTTCCAACTTGCAATCATCTGCGAACTTTGTAAGCCAGAGTCCCTTCATGTTGGCCTGGACTTCAGAGAAGTAGATAACAAACAGGAGAGTACCCAGGACCGAACCCTGTGGGACTCCACTCATGACTGGTCACCAGTCTGACTTGAAGTCCGCTACTTTCACACTGTGCATTCTATCTGTGAGCCAGTTTGCAACCCACCTAGTGATATAGGGGTTGATGCCTAGATTACTGAGTTTTTCTATGATTCCTGAGTGGGGAATGTTATCAAAGGAGAAAAAACGCCATAGCACTGGATGTAACACAGCAGAATATCCAATTTATTGTAAGTAAGCGTGTTCAAGGGTTCACCTCTTCATCAGACTTAGATAAAAATGACAAAACAACCACATTAAATAGTATTCCAATTAACATTACATACTTCAATTAAAAACAAATTATTTAAAGCCATACTTAACATTTTTAAAAACATCACAGCATACATAAACTAAAAACTAGTGTCTCAACTGTCTCGCTTTCAGGAAAGGTTTAATGGAGACCATATTATCCAAACCAGGTGCTTTATCAGCGCACAGTAACATAATCCATCTTTCTTCAGACACCTCAATAATATTCCTCATATCTCCTCCCCTTTTTCTGACTGCAAGTATTTCCAAGACAAGAAATTTAAATATGCTCACTAACTGCATTCTTGATGTGTATAGCCAAGGCACTACTTTCCTTTTTATTTCTTATATCCCTCATATGTTCGAGTATCCTGTCTTTAAACTGTTGATTAGTCATGCCAATATAATATGAAAAACATTTGACACAATAACTCAAATATATTACATTGACTGTTTTACAGTCAGCATAGTGAGAGGACTGTATTCTGAAGCCTAGCTTAGGGTGTACAAAGTTAGTACCTGTGTGTATATATGCACAGGCAGTACAACTCCTGCATGTATATGTACCTACTCTATCTGATCTAAGAGTAGTCCTATTTAAATTAGATTTATAACAAAGATGGTTCTTTAGGGTCTTATTATTTGGAAAGCTAAACTTAGGTTTGTCTCCTACTATCTCCTTCAACCCATTCAAAGTAGAGAGTATATTCCAGTTCTTATTAATGACAACAGTATGTGACCCACATGTAGGTAGTGTTGTTGAGAGTAGTGAGATGCTACGATAGATCACTAATGAGAGTAGTAATGATTTGAGAATAACTTTGACATATGCTAGTAATATAAATATGATCTGCGATGTCATTTGTTTTTCATATTATATTGGCATGACTAATCAACAGTTCAAAGACAGGATACTCAAACATATGAGGGATATAAGAAATAAAAAGGAAAGTAGTGCCTTGGCTATGCATATCAAGAATGAAGGTAGTGAGCATGTTTAAGTTTCTGGTCTTGGAAATACTTGCAGTCAGAAAAAGGGGAGGAGATATGAGGAATATTACTGAAGTGGCTGAACAAAGATGGATTATGTTATTGCGCGCTGATAAAGCACCTGGTTTGAATAATATGGTCTCCATTAAAGCTTTCCTGAAAGCGAGACAGTTGAGACACTAGTTTTTAGTTTATGTATGCTGTGATGTTTTTAAAAATGTTAAGTATAGCTTTAAATAATCTAATTGTTTTTAATTGAAGTCATTAATGTTAATTGGAATACTATTTAATGTGGTTATTTTGTAATTTTTATCTAAGTCTGATGAAGAGGTGAACCCTTGAAAGTGCGTACTTATAATAAATTGAATATTCTGCTGTGTTACATCATTTGCTTCTTTTCGCTCTGGTTGTTTTATTGCCTGAGGCTATATTCTTTGTTTATAATGGTATCAAAGGCCTTGGCCAGATCAAGGTAGGCTGTATGAACCTCCTTGCCTTCATCCACAGTTCTGGGACTGACTCAATGAGGTCGACCATGTTGAGAAGGCATGATCTACCCTTCACAAAACCAAACTGTGTGGGATCCAGAGTTTGGAGATTCCTTATATCTTTGTTTATTAGGTCCATGATGATGTGTTCCATAGCTTTGCATATCAGACTCATTAGGCTAATCAGGCGATAGTTCCCAGGGTTTGTAGTCACTCCTTTGTGGAGAGGGATGACTGTAGCAGTGCGCCATTCAGTAGGGACAAAGCCTGAGATGAGGCCGTGATTGAACAGGGCACACAGGTGAAGGGCCAGTTCAGTCTGTAGTTTAAGTAGAATGCAGCCAGGGATATTGTCAGGTCCCATAGAAGCTGTATTCTTGGCCTTGGAAAGTGTTGTTTTAACCTGTGCAGCAGTAATACTGAGTGCCTGGCAATCTACTGTTAATATGATAGGCCCTTTGGAGGGGTAAAATTGGCACTGATTCTGTCGGTCAGTATATTGGCAATATCTGTTGGCTCGGTATAGAAGGTACCATTGTGCAGTAGCTCAGAGCAAATCTGGGTATTGCCATGGAGATTCTTTAACAACTATAGAAGGCCTCGTGGTTGTCTTTACTATCTGCTGCTATTCTGTTTTCATAGCTAGCTTTAGATGATTTGATAACGGTTCTCAACTTTTTTGTTGAGGCTAATAAGGGAGTTTTTCCAGTCCTGGGACTTCACCTTATTCTGCATTAGTTTCCTCCTTCTGTTGTAGAATTTGTTTGTGGCAGAGGACCACCAGACTGGCTTGCTTTTTTTGGAGGAGATGCATTTGTGTACGTGTTTGTACAGTGCATTGGTGTATGATTCGGCAGTCATGCAACTATTCTCCATTTGCATGGGTGCTTTGAAGTTAGCCAGTTCTGTTTTTAGCAGCCCAAACTTAGCTTTGGAGAAGTTGTTCATAGTGGTTACGTTTGCGGGGGTGGGTGGGATGTGGATTTCTAAGGTGATTAGTTTGTGGTTGGATCTAACCAGGGAAAAGTTGACTATTGGTGTAGATCAATGGTCACCCATGTTGGTAATGACCAGGTCAGGGATGTTGCTACCTCTAGTGGGGGTAAGAACAAGCTGGTCCAGGGCATTGGAATTAATGAATTCCAAGAAACATTGGGCAAGTGTATTGGTGCATAAGTAGTTTTCCCAGTTACTGGAGGGGTAGTTGAAGTTTCCCAGTATGAGAGTGTTAGTTTGGACCCTAATATTCTCCAGGCTGTTTAGGAACATGGAGTGTGAGTCTTGGGACATGGTTGGGGACCTATAGCAGGCTATGACCTGAATTGCTGTCTTACCCAATGTTAGCTGCACCTGTAGTATCTCTGATGAGTTATTTTGGGCTACTAGTCTGGAGGTGTGTGCATCCCTTATGAATATGGAAACACCACCACCTTTGGAGCTTTGGTTCAAGTTCTGGGGCCGAAAGGTGTGGAATGAGTTATAGCCTAGTAGTGCAGGGGTGCTTTCTGCTGTCTGAACCAATCTGTGGTTCTGAAATGCTAATTGCAACCAACACAGCTGATTTTGCACTACAATCAGCCATTGACATGCAAACTCTGTACAAGATAGAATAAAAACTAACTATGCCCCATGGCTAAGAAAAGATACTAAAACTATAATGAAAGAAAGGGACATGCCTGGATTCAATATCAGAAAATCAAAACCACTACTTTGAGACGAAACTATGCAGAGCTCCGTAACAAAGCCAAAAAACAAATCAAACTAGACAAATCCAGCTACTATACAACCATGCAAGAAAAATATGCTCACAACCCACAAACATTCTGGACCACAATAAATGGTATACTGCAGCCAGGAAAGTCCACGACTCCAACCCCTGTGCTTCCAAATAACCATGAAAACATTCCTACTCAGTTTAACAAATTCTTTACCGAAACAGTCCAGACCCTTGCCAATGGCCAAATAGCACTAGCAGCCCCACACCAATAACTACCCCAACCCACCCCAATATGCAAAACAATAGCCCCAGTTTTCACCTCCACTATGTATCCACCAAATCAATATTTAAACTCCTTGGTAAACGTACACCAACCACTCTGGCAGCTGATAAGCTGCCAGCAGCCTTCCATCAAATCTCAACTGAAGCTATAGCCTTTTCTAACTTGATTCTCATATACAGATCTCTCTCAGAATGCAAAGTCCCCACCTCATTGAAAACATCATATATAATTCCACTGGCACAAAGGAGGCAACTCCTTAGAGCTCACCAACTATCACCCAATAGCAATCCTATCACCTTTGTCCAAAATATTAGAAAGAGTTGTTCATACTCAACTAATACAGTACCTCCAGAATAACAACCTTCTCTCCATATTCCAGCCTGGCTTTAGACCTTCCCAGAGCACCACGACAGCACTACTATCATTCACCAACATAGTTAACCACCACCGAAACAATGGTCTATTTGTTTCTTCCATATTCTTAGACCTATCAAAAGCCTTTGACATGGTAAACCACAGTCTGCTTCTTGATACCCTATCCACCCTAAATATAAGTCCCTACTCTGTATCATGGTTCAACAGCTACTTATCTGCCCATCAGCAAGCAGTCCTATGGCAGGACCAATTCCCCCCCGTTACCAGTAACCATAGGAGTCCCTCAAGGAGCCATCCTTGGCCCATTGCTGTTCTCTCTATTTACTAATCAGATCTCTTCATCCTCTCCCACTGCCTCAATAGTACAATATGCAGATGACACCACCCTCATATGTGCTGCCCCTACCCTTAGTGAACTGTAAACCCTTACCCAAAATAACTTCCCCCTAGCCGAAACCTGGTTCACTAACATCAAACTTCTTCTTATTCCCAAAAATAAACAAACAAATTCTTTTCAGCCCTGGCAGAGCTCTTCCCCTAAATAATGCTTTCACCATTAACTCCAAAGAAAACATTCAAATCAGTCCAACCACACACACTAAACTGTTACATGTAGAAATAGACAATAACCTGAGGTTCGACATCCACATAGCACAAACCATTAAGAAAGTTAATAAAAAACTTGGTCTCCTCTACAGGAACAAATGGTTTATGACAAAACGCACCAAAGTAATCATCGCAAGGACTCATCTTCTATCCACCCTCCTCTATGCCTTTCCCATCTTGATGAATCTCCACCAAACTGATCTAAATAAAATGGAATCTTGCTACAACAAGATTGCCAAGTTTGCTACTGAAGCCTCATAGATATCACCACTGCCTATCCCTTAAGCAACTCAACTGGCTTGAGTTGCCTCATATACTTCTACTCAATCAACTCTCTATAGCACACAAACTCTACTACCTTCCTGAGATAACCCCAGCACTTCAGCACCTAATTCAGCCCCACATTCCCTCTAGAGCATTATGATCTAGTAACCAGAACCTCACAACTGTCATCAAACATAAAAACAAAGCTGTTAAGTCCCTCTATGCCAACACCATTGTCAAAACCTGTAACACACTACCAAGCCAAATAACTTCTACCACCTCCTTTAGTCAATTCAAAAAACTCCTGAAAACCCAGTATCTAAGTAACTGGCTATGCTCATGCCACTCAACAGGCTAGTCCATACCAAGAGAATTTGTCAGGGTACAGCTATATATAAATAGTTTCTCCCCTGAAAGCTTCCAAACCTGTGTACATTTACCTTACAAAACTTAACTGCAAAAGAAAAAAAGAAAAAAAATGTACCTGTGATTGTCTACTGTAAGAAATGTTAATCACTAGCATGATGTCCTGTTGTGTGTATATATGCTATATGTATGTTTGTTAATCACTAGCATGTTGCCCTGATGTGTATATATGCCATATGTATGTTCTACTTCTTTTTACTCGCATGTAATGTATTGTAATGTGGAGCTTTTCTCCCAGGCTCTCTGCTGAAAATGGACCTGTGTCCAGTCGGACTTTCCCGGTAAACAAATGTAAAATAAAATAAATAAATAAATAAATAAAATAAATAAAGGCCTTCATGTGGATTAGAAGCCCTTTCTGATATGTTGTGCTGGACATTATTGGTGTGAGGAAACTAGATCATCGCAGAGGGTAGGTCTGTAGCAGCAACTTTTATATAGAGATGTATGTGTTACCGGCTGCAGCTGCTGCTACAGCTAATAGGCATAGACAGAGAGTGTGAACACTTTGGAGGACAACAAGCTGTAGGAGTAACTGTGAGAGCTATGTCAGCCTTGTTATAGAGGCAGATCCAGAGTGAGGGTACCCATTCCACTACAAGTAAGGGATGTGTTTAAGGTACATATGTTAGGCAATGGTATCAGTAACACAGTACTAGGCAACATGTTTGTTGTGTTCTTGAGCAACATAGGGGATAAATATAAGACTATGTCCCCATTTGGGCAACTGTAAGATCATGTGTTACTGTCTGGCACTCATTTGGAACATGTATGCTTGGCAGTCCATGTTACAAGCAGGGACTTCAAATGCATATGTTAGTTGTGCAGCTGTGCTAATCTGCACTGTGAATTTGAAAGGATTGTGTGGTGCACTCTGATATTAGTGGCCGTCATTTGCATTACCTGAGTTGATATCCTCTGTGAATGCATATTAATGCATGATGTGACCCTTTATGTACTTATAGTTCTGCCACAGGAATATGTGAAGTGTGCTCCTGTCTGCAGGCTTGTGACTTCCATTAGTTAAAAACAGACATTTCATTTGAAATGCATTATGTAGATAGAGTACATGACTCAGTCATTAATTTCTGGCTTCACAGTAATGTAATTTAACTGCTACACACCACTGGATTTGAACCTAGGACTGCATGTGGGAAAATGTACTGTTTGCAAGTTATTTAACAGACTGAGCTACTGAGTCAGTGTTACTACATGTGTATTTGCAAGATATAAGTGCATACGTACAGGCTGTGACACACCTTTTTACATCCATCATTATGTGCATGGCTTTATATGGATGTATTTTCTGCACCAGGGTCCCAGCTGAATATGTATTTTGCCATTAATGCCTTAGCAGGTATATTTCTAAATGTTGATGATAAAAGGGCACATTTACCTGCTATCACAGACCTCACTTACATCCAAGTCTGTGATAGCAGGTAAATGCGCCCTTTTATCTAGCTCCATTTAGCCGAGCTTAGTGAAACTGTGTGACATGGCGCATCATACAGCGTAGCACAAAAATATATAGAAAGAAAAATGGGTAGATAGGAAAGTGGTAAAATGGGGTGCAAGCAGGGGGAAAAACATAGTGAAAGGCAGGTAGGTATGTGCAGGAAGGATGTAGGAAAGAACCATAGCTATCTATTTCTTGTACAGCAACTGTCCACTTTGACAGAATTTGTAGATGACTTTGGACTCTCACCCCCAAAGAGAGGGGTGACAACAACATAATTGCATTGTTAAGCCAATTGGACCAAATTATGTGTGTTCAGTGGACACATGTGCAAAATGGAGAGCTATGTATGTGACAATATTTTTTTGAGACAGGTGCCCATTTTTTTTAAGTTGACAGTGGAATATTGGGGAAGGGACATAGGTACATGTGGGGGAGGTAAGCTGAGTAGGTGAGGAAGCTTCTGCAGACAGACAAGACAGATAAGACAGCAGACAGGAGTGGTATGTGACACAAGAGGGGGTGACCACCTTGGATGGGGAGGGTGTTGTGGAATCTCATTCTTATGTGCCTCCACAAGGTAGCAGCATGACTTACAACCCCACCCATGGGACTGTCGGCACCGCTACATCACTGTCCTGAGGGTGGCAATGGTGGAGGCTGGTCTCCGGGGTGAGTCTGCCACACCAGCGTGGCCAGCATGCTCTCCATCCAACACAGGCATTGTCCAAACCCATGAATGATGATCTTGCACACCAAACCTGGCAGTTCAAAATGGGAGACAACTCCATCTCCACCACTTCTCTCAGAGGGGGCCTGCCCAGTCCAATGGGGGGATACTACCCGACCTCTGCAGGTATTGCAGGGATAGCACCACCAGGCTGGATTCCCGACATGCTGGGACCTGGTGCAACAGCTGGAGGAGGCAAGGTAGGCAGATCACAAGGAACCGGTTGACCTTCATGAGCTGTACTAAAGTAGTTAGACAAATAAGTTAAGGTTAGTTATAACCAAACCAATGTTAGTATTAACAGAATGGAACATAATATGTATTAATCCAAATACATATTAAGGCATAATATGTGTAGCACAACATTGAGCAACATAAGTGTCAGTATGTTAACAAAGCCAGTATTAATTAAACCATAAGGCCAACAAAATGTTTAGTTTAACAAACTATGTTAATATTGAATCATAATAATAAATAACAATAATAAATTAAAGTTTAACAAAATATAGTAATATTGAATCATAATAATAAATAATAATAAATTAAAGAATATAATGGGTGTGGGGGGGAGACATACCATTAGTGACATTGCAGATGATATCCCTGAAAACACTGGTACTACATACTTCTACAGGTGTGCATTGTCAGTTGTGAGTACAGTGATTGCAATTCTTCTACATCTGATGTAGCATGTACATACCCCTTAAGCTGTTACCATGGGACAGTATGGGCCAAGCACTAACAAATGCAGGTACACAACTGCACAGAGTAGTTTCACATAATGTGGACTTACATAACTACCAAGATGTTTTGTGCACAGATTTTGTAATACATTGCATTCCAGGTAATCATTTATCTGGTAATCATGTGTCAGACAGATTAGACAGTTCTAATTACATTATGAAAAATCATGAGGTATGTTTGTGTATATTAAGTAAAGTAAATAGCTGTCATGCTTTAGTTGGCAGGCATGGGAGTAGAACCCAATAGCTGTGACTGCAGGGGACATCTGCAAATAATGTAACAATTGACTGCAGCAACTTAGAACAGACATGCAATGAATATAGTGGTAACTACAAAAGAGAAAGCAGCCAAAAAATGCAACAACAATCACCAGATCCAAAAGTTTTATTAAACTTTAGCTCCTCGGCTTAACCGCCTTCAAGATGTAAAAAAAAAAACTGTGAAAAAACATCCCCATATATACACCCAACAATTAACCAATAAAACAATCAAACAATAAAATAATGAAATACATAATTACAATAAATACTTCCAGTTTATCTCACAGTTTAAACCCCCAGGCACAAGAGTTTTATATTTCAAAATAAAAATCAATTCTTTATACAAAAGTCTGTCCTTCAATATAGCAGCATCCCTAAATGTAACTAAAACTTTTTCTAAGACAGAAGCTTGCAGTACACCCAAAAATATTGTAGGGCTCCAGTACTATCTTAATATCTAATATTTGTGTATAAACTCCTATCTAAAATAATAAAATACATTCTTGTATTCCATTTAACCCGTGTAATCTTATTTAGAAATTTAAATAATCCCTAATATAGGATGGACATTTTTCCACAACAGGTAATAAAAGCTTATGTAACAACAAACCTATATTGTGGAGAAAATAGTTAGTTGCAGAAACAATAGGTTGTCCCAGGGGATTGCAAATGTCTTTATGAATTTTTGGTAAACAATAACATGTTGCCATCATGCAACCCTCTACATTAAAATTCCTTTCAACATTATGTATATTAAAATATCCTAGTCTAAAACCTTTTGCCACTAAAGAAGAAAATTGTTTGACACCATTCTGATAACTATTCATATCTGACTTCTCATATATTTTCTAATCATTCAAATGTTCAAAACACATCCACACCACTGGGTATAATGTAATACCACTATTTTATTTCCTTTGTCTGAAGGTTTAATGACCAAGTCCTTTCTTTCAGAAAGACTTCTGAGTGCATGCCACTTATCTCTGGTTAAATTATACCCAATATTTGTTTTACTACTTTCAAAGTCATTATATGCTTGTTTAATTACACAATTCAACATTGCCAAAAACTGTTTGATACTTTCATTTGTATAAGGGGAATAAACTTGCTTTTAACTGAAATATGCGATGTATCAAAAAGACAGCATGCATTCACATTATGGTCATCCATACATATGTCAGATTCACATGAATAAAAACTCTCCTCTTCACTCACACTATCAGACAATGTGTCAGGAACATTACCAAAATTACATTCCATAAAAAATATTTTAAATGAAGTTTCCTAACAAATTGAAAAACTTCCTGTTTTAATAAGTGCAAATGAGGTAGAAGAGTCAGAATGAACTTTAAACCCAAATTTAAAACCCTCACTTGTGCATCTGATAAACAACAACCAGATAAATTAACAACTAATAATTCATTGCCATCTACCTTGTTTATGTGAACTTTTGAAATGTCTGTCATTAACATGTGAATGCCAAGATGTCCCTCTCTTCTTACTATTATGTCCAAATTTTCCGCCATTGTTATGAAACTGTTCCTGGTGTATTTCCGGTTCATGTGCAGGTAGAAGTGGAGGGAAAGCCTTTACGTCACTTTCCGAATCTGTGGTATAGCCATTGCCACCCGAAGATGTGAAGGAGACAGAGTGATATTTTTTTATGATCTTTCTTAGAATACAGAGAGATTCCAGGTTTATCAGTTCTTTTATTGGTCCTCCTCAAAAAGGCCTACCCACTATTATAGTCTCAGATATCCCATTTCAATTTACCCATTTTCTGATCTACTATATCATTATAATACTTTTTCAGTTTGTCATGAATATTGCCCACAACATTTGTAGTTTTCACTGACCCAATCTTAGCCACTAGGTCAGTATATAAGGCAGAGATTTCACCCTTCAATTTCAACTGTTGTACCTGATCTCTCTCTAGTAAGATCACTACCCATTCCATGGAACATTTATGAGCAGCAGCTAACCGGCAATCTCTAAAAACAACATCCCCTTCATCAGTGCTATTGAAGGGTGTAGATGGACTTTTAAAAGCCTGCAAACCATGGGGAGAGATGTCAAACTCAACATATCACTGCAAACCCAGTATATTCAAAATATACCGGGTTTCTTTAAACAAAAGTTTTTCCAAATGGTCAGTTACATTTTGGATATCCAGAGAAAAAAACAGCAGTATTCACTTGTCCAACAGATGAGAATGGTTTATTTTCTCATTGGACTCTCTCTGCAAAGAAGTTGTTAATAAAACTGTGGGCATCCTCACCATTGTTAATAAGTTGGTCTCCTCTGGTTATGTTACTACTAGTACTGGCTTGAGTCCCATGTGCCACATAATTGTCCATTGTTCTTTGCAATGAAGCAGGGCTCCCACTAAATGCAGATGCCAATAGAGATGATAAATGATCTTCTTTAAAAATACGGGGAATGTTGATCGAAGGGTCCAATATCATCAAAAAACACATTGATAACTACAAAAGAGAAAGCAGCCAACAAATCCAACAACAAGCACCAGATCCAAAAGTTTTATTACACTTTAGCGCCTCAGCTTAACCACCTTCAAGAAGTGAAAAACATCTGATCTGATGCAATAAATACAGCTCTACTGCAAATATTAAGGCAGATTTATTTAGGAAACAACAATGATGCTAAACATTTTATTGCTATTGGTGATAATTCTCTGTGAAATCTATGCACAATTATCTGTTCATAAAGTGGGCTACCTCACCTATATACCTTTTGTTCCTGGAGTGTAATGAAATAGCATTATTTGACTGGAATTGACCTGGAGACAGCCTTGAACCATACTATGAGTTGAGCAATACATTTTTCTGGACATTACTTTTGCATTCTACAGCTATTATAGTTTTACACTTGACTACAGTGACAGTAGAACAGATATGCAATGAATACAGCTGCACTGCAAATATTTAGATAAATTTATTTAGGAAACAACAATGCTGCTTAACACTTTATTGTTAGTGGTGATAATTCCCTGTGAAGTCCACACACAATATCTGCTCATAAAGTGGGCTACCTCACCCATATACCTTTTGTTCCTGGAGTGGAAAGAAAAGAGAGCATTGTGTGACTGAAATTGGCCTGAAGACAGCCTTGCACCATACTATGAGTTGATTAATACAATTTGCAGGCCATTAGTTTTGCATTCTAATGCTATTACAGTTTCACACTTGACTGCAGCAACCTTACCATAGATATGCAATGCACACAGCTCTAGTGCAATTATGTTATGACACTGTAATCCTGCTTTACATCTTTTTGTTTACTGTTATTAGTATTGTTTATTGTTTATTGAAAAACAGTTGTTATTGTTCATTTATTACAGTACCATTCTAATTGCCCATTTATTGCACTACCATTTTTATTGTTTATTCTTTATTGCTTATTGCACTACAGTTAGCATAATATATCTGTACTTACCACACTCATGACACAACCTGGCCAGGTACCCGGCATGGGACTGAATGTTACTAGTCCACTCAGATGCAGCTGTTGGGAAAGAAGCACACCATTATGCATACCAGTCTTGCACAAATTTAGCTTGCATTTTGGTAAAACAGAGGTAAAAATTCTTACATATGTGTGGGGCATGCCCAGCCCTGGCCTCCTGGAGCCAGGTGTCCAAAGTTCCCCTCTTTCTATGCTTCAGGTCATTGTAGTGGTGTAGACACTGCTCAGCAGTGCTGGGGATACCTGTAGCACTGGTAAGTTCCCTGGCCAACTGATCTCAGGCCTCAGACTTGCCATCTGAGCCCTGGTAACTGCCTTGGAGCAGCCTAGGTCCATAACTGCATATCAGGAGCCCAAGAAAAACCCTGGATTCCTGCACACCCCATCTCTGTGCCTGAAAGTGTCCACCCTCTCCAACACTGCCTGGCATACTGTCCCTTAGATAAACTCCAACAAATGCTGCAGAATTCCCACTTATTGCTCTTAATATAGGCTGTCTCCCCTTATACATCATTCAGAAACATTCAAAAAAGTGCGAAGGTGCTTAGCATTATGCAAATGTGCTTAGCAGAGCTGAGCACCATGAAAACTTGCACGACTGTGGTTTTAGTGAAGCTTAGCAATAAGCAAACAATAGTAGCCATTAACCATGTTTAAGCAGTGCTTAGCACAGTGCAGCTCTCCCAAATGTAAAACTAATAATTTTAATTTAAAAGACATTTTACATTGCATTAAACAAATTATATGTGTGCTAGGGACTTGAACCAAGGACCTATGAAGCTTTAGACCATCACTCTACCCATTTAGCTACTTGAACAGTATATAAAGTAGTATACCTTCAAATATACTGCTAAGCAACCGTGGCTTGCTGCACAAATATGCTTAAATGGGCTTAAACATAAGCGTACATAATTAATTACATCCAGTTTCTATTTTTAGATGTCTGGCAGGTGTCAACTGTCTATGTGTAAGCACAGCTTGGCATTGCTGCACTGCACATTATGCCACCCTAATGGACATTTAAAAAAAAAATTAGAAATTTAAAACACAAGCTGTTAATGCACGGCACATTTCAACAGTAGCAGGGAACATTACTGGGAGCCTCACCATGTACATAACATCTGACCAGCCTCTACACTTCTACCTACAAGGATTCACTATACTTGTTACTATGCTCTCCCTCAGCAGCATGCCATGATTAATATGCATGGTGCACTACCGAGGGGGAACTGTGGCTATGTACATGGGTGCATTTCATGTAGGCTCTACATGGAGCCTACACAGATTTTATTGAATACTGGGATATGCTAAAGAAAAGCATAGCACGAGATGGTAAGAAATATAATCTATTACTTCCATGTTTATTGTTTATTTTAGGAGAGGTGCCCAAAGCCTCATTAAGGTTTAACCCATTTGAGGTACTGTATGGCAGACATCTCCAATGTTTGATGACCATAGCTTAAGAGACTTGGAGGAAGAGAAATAACATTTAAAAGTGAAATAGCAAACTACATACACTTGCAAGGTAGGTTGATAATTGTGATATCAGGAGTGAAGGAATATATTGTATCACAATAATACCAGACTCAGGGAGTTTAAAACAGAGGAAAAAGTATTAGTGTTTGTCATTGGTGGGGAGAGCAAATTACTGGCATGATAGCAAGGACTTGTGAGGTGATAGAAAAAACATGGTGAAAGTGAACTATATAATGAGACAAACCAGAAAGTGACAACCAAAGTCAATATGTCAAATAAATGTATTAACATATGAAGATAAGTTGAAGCTTCTGCAGTTAGTCTGGGTGCTGAGACAGAGAGCAATAATGTGGCACCAGTGAAATCATTCCTTGTTTTTGAAATTTAAATAAATGAATGTTTGTGTAAGGTCTAGAAACAAGAAATAAAATAATTCATACTGAGAAATGTTTTTTCTAAGGTGCCTGAAACTGCCTGGGGAGAAGGTAAACCTAAATCTATATGTGGTACCAGAGTCCAAGGAAAGGCAATAAAGGAGGAAGTGAGGAAGATGCTGAAACTGGGACATACTGAGGAGTCCCAAAGTGAATGGAGCAGTCCAATATTCTTGATCCTTAAGCTAAATCAGATTCTGTAATGTTTTCTAGGAACTGAATGAGTTATCCAAGTTTGACATTTGTCATGTGGCTATAGTGGGCAAGATTGACTTATCTTCAGGTTGCTGAGTTTTCACTCCTTGTGTATCAATTACTCAAGTCACGAGATAGATAGTTTCAAAGTGTTGATGAGTGTTATTCAGAAGAAATTATTGTGACTGCTATTTCTAGATGTGAACTGGTAGCGATGCCATTATTTTGCTGTTTTGCATGTTATACTATTTTATGCTGCTGCTACAGCCATAAAAGCTATATATAGATGTGTGTGTGTCTGTGTGTGTGTGTGTGTGTGTGTGTGTGTGTGTGTGTGTGTGTGTGTGTGTGTGTGTGTGTGTGTGTGTGCTTCTGCATGTGTGTGTCTGTGAGAGTGAGTAGGGAACTTGCCTCCCATATATGGGGTGCACTGGGACTTGTCCTCTGCAATAAAATGTGATCACAGGTATTTAGTTTGAATTATTATATTATGGTTCACTTTCCCACTGTGTACTGGATTGCTCAGTATGGCAATGCACTTTTGTCGTCATTATAATATGACCTTGGAAGTGATATATAATATATATATATGGGTCTACTACCGTAGATTGAAATTACACTATTTTGAAATACAATAGTAGAGTCCCACTAACGCGAAAGTCACTAGAACGAACGAAGGGTTAGGGCCTGAGTTATGGATAGTGGATATCTAGTAGGGCTAGCCACTATCCTTAATCCAAGCCCTAACCCTAAGGTCCATCACTACCGCACCACAGTGCAGGAAATGTCCCGTTCGACCTAGTGACTTTTGCGAAAGTGCACCTTCGTTGAAGTGCACTTTCACGTTAGTGGGACACCACTATTGTATTTTGAAATAGTGTATAAGTTAGGAGTGTGGGAGCAAGACACAGCACAAGGAGTTACAGGAGGGCTTGCCCCCTTCAAAACTGAAGCTTTAGAAAAATGTAACACCTATTCTTGTGCCACAGCAAAACATAGGGAAACAAAACCAAAAATCCTTACAGTTTGACCTTCTATCCTTGTGATGTTTCACTGATTTGTGTTTGGTGATATGGTTCCTCAGCATGTTGTGTTTTGATGTTTCATAGTGAAATCAAAAGCACATGCAGAGTCTAGGAAAGTCAAGATTTTTAACTGTCTTTGATTTTGCCATTGGGTATTTGGGTCAGGTGGGATGAATGTATTTACAGATTAATTATCTGAGTTTAATGACCCATCCTGAATAGTATATGCTTGGAGTATATACTATGCTTGGAAGAGGATCTTTGTGACACAGTGAATTAGAAATATTTATAAACAAGTTGCTTTTCTAGTGTTTTGGTGTAAACATATTGTTAATGTTATATTTGATCAAGAGAAAACACATCAGGGAAATAGGCAGAACTGATCATATAACAACAGACACTGATTTTGACCACCTGCTGGAATGATGTTAAAAGAGAGGGAGTACCCCTTTTAGAGAAGAATAATTGTCTGTTAGTGCGGAGGGAAAAATTTACTTGGACACTCATTTATTGCCATCTACATGATTTTTAAGAAGTATGACCATGGAACAGTAGGAAAGATAATAGTTAAGTGCAGGAATATTTGATTTTGTACCAGAAACTGCTGTGAAAATTTTATTGAAAGTAAAATATGTATGAAGTGGTACTACATTACTACGTCAAAAGACCTTTGCAATGAACACCTTTCCATCGACATGAAACCATGGAAATTCACTTCCATGAATCATGGAATTTTTCCCAGAATAACAAAGTAGTTGGCCAACCCTATACTTTTGCCCTTTTTCCCACTGTAGTCTGATCCTGGGGTTGGTATATATAGTTGGGGGGTATGAGGGCACATCCCCCCATATTGGGGGGTGTAGGGTAAAGCCCTCCACTTGGTTGGGTTTGAATTAGTGTGGTATGTTTTCCATTGTGGTACAGGGAAATTGTTACATTGCCCTGGGAGAAATTCTGTAATTCGCAGAAGTGAATTTCAATGGTTTTGTGTCGACAGAGAGGTGTTGGTTGTAAAGGTCTTTTGACATAGTAATAGAGACCCGTATGAAGTATAAGACTTGTGTATTTTTTGTCCATAACTGATGATTTGGTTTTATTTACTGATTTAGCATTGTAAATAAAGTGCACTGAACTTAAGATTCTGCCTACAGCATGTTTAACCAACTATAATCTTGATGCCATAATGTCATAAGGTGATGATTGCCAACTTTCATTTCATTTCAGTTCCTAGATTTGGAAAAAATAACTAAAGTTGAGCATGCTGATGAGAAAGTCTCCAAACCTTTTTCTTGTATCTCATTAGAAGTTTATTAAGTAAGTGCCACTGCTTTTCTAACTAGATGAAGATTTTCTGGCACTGAACTATCAGGGTGGGCGCCTTGATGTTAGATGTATCCCTTGTGGCACTATATAACTCTTCTACAAATTTACTCCTCCCTTGTTTTGATAGTACATCAAAAAGGAGTCTATCAAGTCTTTTTTAACCCTGCACTTCTAGACAGAGGTAGGGCTTATTTTCACAGTGTAACATTCTCAAAGAAAGTTCCGAAAGCTCTTCTTATATAATCCCATATAGATGGAGGATATGTGCATCTGTAACTTGGATCTCTTACTACTTTACTTTTTCCCATATAGATTGAAAATATCTGCATCTTTCTCTCAATCTTCAGACCAAAATTTTTCCAGGATTATTTCCTAGTTACTAACTCCTTGTCACAGTCTTACATATTCATTGATTTGCTATCTTCAGCTTGTTAGCCCCCCCCCACATGTCATGGAAGCAGTATTGTAAGCTTTCACTACCATCATATGTTTAAACGGGTACCTATCAAACCATCGACAACTTAAAATAACGAAACTGACTCCACCGACAACTGAATTAACCGATTAATCGACAGCGCAAAAACGGACATTGACAAGGTAAGGGGTGTAAATTCGCTACTCAAGCCTACCATGGTGTGCATGACACTGCCACCCTTCCTAAACCATGGTAGGCTTGAGTAGCGAATTTACACCCCTTACCTTGTAAACGTCCGTTTTTGCGCTGTCGATTAATTCAGTTGTCGGTGGAGTCAGTTTCGTTATTTTAAGTTTTCGATGGTTTGATAGGTACCCGTTTAAACCTGTTGTTTTTGCATTTTCCCATAGATTATGAATTTCTTTCTCTGTCAGTTTCATCTCCTCCCCCTTAATTTTTGGAAACTTGCTTCTTGTATGTGCAAGGTATAAGTGTATGGCCTTCTTAATATGATCTGATATTGCTGAGTAGTATGGATGGATGAAATAAGAGTTGAATTTGCCTTTAAAGGCACATGCCCATATGAGTCAGGCAACTCAAGAGCTACTGAGCTTAAGAATACAAATAGAAATATATAAGATCTTGTAAATCCTTAACACATGAAAAGTAAGGCAAACTTCTCTAAATCAAATGTTGGGGAAAAATATCTAAATGTCTATCTTATATATTTTTAAATGCATCATCAACATATGCTCGTAACTAAATCATTATGGAATGTGACTTTTTTATTTAGTTCTACAGCATGAAAATATATGCTGTTTAATAGCGGTTATGTATTCAGATATGGGCGCTGAACTACAAGTGTTCTGCTCTTGAGAAGACACTGTATTCTGCTGTTTGGTGATTCTTCATGTGTTGTGGACTCTGTCTTTTTAATGACACAGGTGAAGAAATTTTGTTTTGTTTTTTTTGTTATTTTCTTTAGTTCTTCAGCAACAAAAGTGGATACTGTTTACTAGGAGTGTGTCTTCCGATCTGGGGTTATATGCTGAACTATAACTGTTCTGATCTTGAGTAGACACTATATTCTGCTGTTTGCTGGTGCTTCAGTACTGTGGTATTTAAGCAGTTACAGCTTCATAACAAGTTAGTTATTTGTTTATTAGATTAAAGTATAACAGTTTGTAATTGATTATGGTGGATTCTCTAAATTCATGTATTCTTGAAAATTTGATTAATCAGAGATATTTGGATAATTGTAAAACTTGTGAAGTACTGTTAATACATTTTAATTTAGAACAAAAGCATATTAATTGTGAACATTTGGAAGATTTACTTTTAATTTTAAATAATAAATTGTTTTATTTGTATACTGAATATACATGCAGTGATGAAGAAGGGCTATGGTCTACTTCTGAATTTGTTAAAAACTGGCATTCAGAGCATTTAGATTTAAAAAGTTACAATGATGAGAAAGTAAGGATGGAAAGAAGGGACATAAGGTTGATCAGCTGGAAGTTAAATAAGAATCAATGTCAAAAGCAAGCTGAATGAAGCGTACTTTTTAAAACAGTTAAATCTTCAGTTAAGAGGAAAATGAAAGCTGGGAATGCCAATAGAGTGAAGAAAAAAAAATATTACTAAATCTTCCACAGTGACAAATTTAATAAAAGAGATTTAAATTAGAAAGTTTATTTCAAATGAGGCAGTTTTGTCTGTTAACTGGGAACAAATGTGAGCAGTTTATAGGAAAGAAGTTTGGTCAATTCTAAAGTTTTGATGTATAGCTCATTGGTTAGTGCGTCTGTTTCAGAGATATAGTACATGTGGGTAATTTATATCATGCTGTAATAAAAGGAGTAGAGAGTTCTTGTGCTAACAAATCTGATTGTTCTAATGTTTCTAAATATAAAAATAAATGTGCAGTGGAAAATTATGATAGTACAATCCCAGTTACTGGGGAACATTTTTTTTCTGAGTCTTTTGTTATAAAAGTTGACATCGGTGTAACTGATGTTAGTTTTAAGAAAAGAGACTTAGATCATAGAGAAGATATGAGTGATGATTTTTTAGTTGAAGGGTATATCTCAAAGCATAAGAGGGCTACACCATTAGAGGGTTCTCTGTCTCCTAATTCCAAGAAATGAGTCTGAAGTTGAACATAGTTCAGTTAATGTAAGTAAACATCAGTGCTTGACTATTTTTAGAAATGATGATGTTTTGAATACAGAAAGAGGAAAATTCTTCTTCTTCTTTATCTGGTAGTATTCCATATAAACCTTGTTCTAATGATATTAGTAATTGTGTTAGTAGGAGAATGAAGGATGGCAAGGGATCTCATAGGTAAGAAAGCTTAACAGAAGAGATTTGGGAGGGTTAATTAGTGAATATAAATATATTAATAAACTTGCTGAAGATCCTGGTTTTATTTCTTTAACAAATAATATTGGAAAAGGGATGTTATTTTGAGCTACTGGTAATTGGGGATTCATTTGTAAAATGTATCGCTAGTCAAATAACATCATGAATATAGAGTATATTACAGTTTTGTCTTTTCCAGGGTTGAAGTTAATAGATTATTAGTATTTGTTATCAAGATTAGGGTGAAACTAACCTGTAATAAATTTATTTTGCAGGGAGGTAATAGTGATTTAACTTATATACCATTAAATAAGATGAACAATTCAATTTTTTATATAACTGAGCATTCTGAAGGTTTACATCTAGAGGTTGCATTATGTGAAATTCTTCTTAGCTTGCATTGGTTGGATTACCACTGGCCAAAGGCAAAACTAGTTAATAATTGACTAAGACAATTGTGTTTTGTCTACAATATTAATGCAATACAAATGGGCAAACTATATCTATGATTTACATAGGTTATCAAAAGATGAAATTCATTTTAATTATTATGGATCTAAGTTCTGTCAGGCTTGATTGTTTAGGAATTGTACTGGAATTTGTAAGGCATCCCATGAGTGGATCCATTTGTGCAATAGAAACAGGAAATTTAATAGATCTGTAAAATGTTTCTACTGTAATGTCCAAAGCTTGGGGAACAAAGGAAGTGAGCTGAAGTGTAATGCACTTTCTGAGGGACATGAGTTTATTGCTGTTACTAAGACATGTAATTAATCTGAAATTCCAAATATCAGAATATGACAAAGGTGAATGCTTATGATCAAGCAAGGAAGATGGAGTCTAACTTTATTGGTTAGAAATTCAATTTCTTGTACAGTTGTAAAGGCTATTGCTGGATTGGAGTGTGTAATAGTCGAAGCTTATGGAATATTGTTGCATGATCCTATAACATTGATTCTTTTTTATAATGCACTTACAATGGATTTGGAAACTCACTCTGATTATCAGTCTACATTAAATATGAATATAGACTATAGGAACTTGGTACTGATAGGTAACTTTACTTAGCTGCCATAGATTAGTAAGCAAAGGATGAAATAATTGTGAAAGAGAATTTATTGAGATTTTTGAGTATCATAATATTACAGCATTGATTTTGGAATCAACTCAAGGTAGAAATATCATAGAGCACTGATTTCCTAGATTTTACTCTGTCAGGGAAGGGAAACAAAGTGCATTTTCTGGACATTTCCCTTTCTTTCAACCCCACCACCAAGGAATTTATGTCTTCCATCCATAGGAAGGATACATTTCATAACAATTACCTTGACTTCTCAAGCCAGCACCCCAGTTTTATGAAAAAAAATATAGTTAACAGTCAATTTGTCCGCCCGAGTGGGATCATTAGTGACGACACCTTGTTTTTGCAGGAATGCCACTATTTAATGAAACTGTTTGCAGATAAACATTATCTTGTTAAGCTGGTTGTTAACTGTTTTAAGGAAATGGCAGATTGCAGGTATACTAAACATCTACATATCCTTAAGTATGGGTTCAGTGGTGCTAAGGGCAATTCATCAAATGAATGCATGAGCTTTCCCCTTCTTATTTTCTTAGACTCCGAAGATATCAGGAACATTATTACCAAGAACTGGGGTATTGTTAAAAGCAGTCAGGAGTTAGTTAAAGTTTTTTGGACCAGCCCTTCTTTTTCATATAAGAAAACCAATTCTTTAAAGTCCTTTCTAGAGTCGAATCCTTCACAAAATATGTTGCCCAGGTTAAATTTAAATAGCATTCTTAGATGGAATAGATAATGGATGATATCATTAAAATGCTAATTAGCCTTGCCTTATAGTGATACTAATGTTCAGTTGTATTCCATATTTCTGATGAAGTGTAACATGAAACATTTTATGAACGGAAGTGCTTAAATTCTAGTTATGGCATTAGTGATAGCTTATTAAAGCTTTTTATTTGTCTTATTCTGAACACAGTTCTTCCATTTTTCAAATGGTATTTTTTTATTATAATATCCTAGATTTGTTAGGTACAGCTAATCTGATTTTAATTGAACATATTCAGATTTCTCCTCCTTTAGGGTTACTTTATTATTTGTCTTTCCCATTTGAAATAGTTGCTAAGTATAAACTATGAGTATGGACCAAACATTATATTTATGGTCTAATTGATTATTATCAATTAAATAATAATTTATATTCTTTGGATTGGGTAGAGATAGTTGAGCAAGTTTGTAGGGGTTATGATAATATAGAATCTGTACTGCATACAGTGCAGTTGGGACAACTTGCTATAGAAAGTAAATTCAAAAAAGAAACTTTCAGTATGTAGAAATTGTAATCTGAACAGATTATATAATAGGAAGCAGAGAGCTTCTTGTGTTTACCATAACTTTCCAAATAGGTTTAATAAAAAAGTTACGGTTGAAATTATGGAACTATCATTAGGTATAAAAATGAAAAAAGAAATAGAATATGAACATTTGTTGGCTAATGATCCCATACACACCAAAAATAGGTTCAGGCACCTAAGCAGGGAGACATTTCCCCTGTGGTTAATTTTGTTGGGGACTCATGGCTGAAGAGACATTCAGCTACACAGAAATATAGATCTTGCAAATTCCCTGTGGGCACAGACATGCACACACTGCCATGCCCACAGTGATGAGTGTTGTGGTTGGTGTACAGTGAATGCTTATGTAATTACAACATGTAGAAGTGTGCTATAGTACTGAGGAAATCATGCATTATACTGTAGTCACATTTATGCTCCAGCATGCATTTTAGGTAATATTTCCTAGATACTGTGAAGGAGGTAGTGGTCCACTCATACCAATTATGAATGCACTGCCCATTGTACACTGCATTTTTACTGACACAGTCCACTGGCTGGCTTGATGCTGATGCCTGCCATACTGCCTGCTGTTTAATGTTCACTGGGGGCCATGGACATTATTTTTCCCTGTGCATTTGGTTACTGAAGTTGAGCATGGCACTGCATTTTTCTCTTTGCCCACAGGGAACTCACAACAGTCATATCTATCTGCAGCTGAATTTCACTTCAGCCATGAGTCCCCAACCAAATGTACCACAAGGAAATGTCTTGCTGCCTAGGTGCCCGAACCCCAACAAAATATATAAATCCATTAATTGCTTCAAGAATGAAAGTTTATATTATTATTATTATTTTTTGTAGATGGGTCAATGATTAAGGATTATGAATTGATAGGCAGTGCATTTAATGATTTTTTTTTTTACATTGATACAAATGATTGCTATTCTCAATCCATTGAAGAAAGACTTGATTGTAAGACAAAATGTCCTGATATTACTGAAGAGATTTTTTTAAGAGCCTTAAATAAATAAAATTAAATCTAATACCTCAAGTGGACCAGAATGTATGCCTGGATTTTTTTATGGTTGATATGAAAGTTTATTTAGTGAGAATCTGACTAGCATACTATAATTCTATGATCTATAATGGACACATATCAAGTTCTTGTAAGAAATTATTAGATATTCTGATTTTAAAATTGAGATAAGATGATAGTACAAAATTATTGACCAGTAAGTTTAGCAGCAATATTATGCAAATCCTTTGAGAGATGTGTTAGGGAAATCATTTTTAGAGAAAATTATCTTACATTGTTTGATATTTTTCAACATGGTGTTTTAAAAGGCTATTCTACACTCGCTAATTTGTCAAGCTTTTATGATTGCATCTCCTGGACTATGGAGATGGGAATTAACACAGGTGTAATCTATTTGAATTTAACCAAAGCTTTTTACTTACTATCAGTCCGCACTATTGATTTGGCCTTTGAACTCTGTAAGGTTAATTAATATCTTTGTAGATGGATTAATTGTTGGCTCAGAGGCAGGGCCCAAAGAGTAGTGATTCAAGGAAAAAAATCAGATCCAGCACTAGTGAGATCAGGTGTTCCTAAAGGATCTGTGATTCTGACTTTGCTGTTTAATATCATTTTGCTTCTATTCCTCATCTAAAGGATCTGTTTAAATATAGTTTTTGCTTCTGTTCCTCATGACGTTCATTGTTGATTGGTTACATACACTGACAGTTATAAAATTGTTTTCACTTTTGCTAATAATGAAGATAATTTCACTAATACTAGTATATATTTACTACGCTTAAGTAAATAGTCTAATACAGTTGGTCTAGAAAAAATATCACCCTCAAGGAATTAACTGTGCTGTGAACCACTGAAAATCAATGTTGTTGTTGTTGTTTGTCTTTCGGCTTTTCCCGGTTAGGGGTCGTCACAGCGGAACTCCGGTCCGCTAATGATTGGCAGTAGATTTTCATGAATGCCGAGGTGCCAGCTCAACGTGCAACCTTCAAGGAAGGCATGCCCACTTAAGCATGTCTTTTGAATGCCACCCAACCGTGGGGAGGACATGCACACTCCACACAGAAGGCACTCCCTGCACTGCAGCCGAGAATCAAACGGGAGAACCTCTTGCTGTGAAGCAACAATGCTACCGCTGCACCACCGCGGCCTTAAACAAACCACTGTAAATTAATAAAAAAGAAAAACGTTTCAGCACAGAAACATAACTGGGACATCAATACAAACAAGTAGTTTATTCAAAAAATAAAAACAAAAATAGGTAAGCTCTTTCACACTGTACAAAGTGCTTCATCAGACCATATAAAGCTGCTCATCCCACGATCATTTAAATATAAATTGATGCAACAATCCACCAATCCAATTAAACAGTTCATTTAAAACAACTATACAATAGCAAGCTTCAATAAAACAATAAAATCATCTGAAGAGACCGCTGGCTTTCAAAATGGGTTTTAAAGAAACCTGTCCATTTAATCCAGGTACCTTATTGGCCTGTAGCTTAATTATCCAGTGTAATTCATGTGTCTCAGCAAAACATTTCCAGTCCCCCATTCTAGCACTTCTAAGAACTTTTTAATGACCATAAAACTAAAGGAATGACTACCATCTTGTTCCAAAACATGTTTGGCTAATGCACTTCTGGAGTCACCAGTACGAGTACAATACAAATGTTCTCCAGTTCATTCCATAAAGGAGCGATTAGTTTTCCCAACATAAAAACTCATACATGATTTACATTGAGCAAGATAAATGACATCAGTGGTAGTGCAATCTGTTTGAACTTTAAAACTAAAAGATACCTCAGTTAAGGGATGAATAAAAATATTAGATCTATCAATATAGGTGCAATAACTGCACCCACAGCAACAACACATTCTTACTGTATCTGCAGAACTGGACTTATTCTGATACTCATCTTTTTAACATAATTGCCTTTTAATAGATTTCTTGTTCTTAAAAATGAAGCTTGGTCTTTCAGTTACCAAACCACAGATACATTCTTCTGTTAATAAGATCAGCTGAGTAGTTCTAATGATACCACAAATAGTACTAATATCACTTGCATAACTAAGGGGAACAGAGACTCCTCTTGTCTTAGACTTGTCACCTCCATATGCAATTCTTATATCAGAGCTAATAGGGTAAAAAGTTTCAGGACTAGGATTTAACAACATGTATACAACATTCAGAGGGGGATTGATTCTAACACCGTGGCTAAGCATGTCTTGAATTACCCTAGCCATGGGTTCAAACTTATTGCAGTGGACCAGGTGGACTTGGGACCTAGACTTGGGCCATTAGATCTCTAGCTTGAGTAATACGAATCAAAGTGGCAATTAAAATTTAACACCACAGAATTTCCGGGCATCAATGAGGTAGTTTCCATTACTCTTCTTTCGGCTTTTCCCGGTTAGGGGTCACCACAGTGGATCACCTGCCTGCTCATGATTAGCAGTGGAGTTTTATGGTGCCAAGTTGCCAGCCTGGTGCCCAACCTTTCACGGAAGGCACACCCATGCATGCACTCACACCTAGGGCCAATTTAGAGTGTCCAATGCACCTACAGCATGTCTTTGGGATGTGGGAGGAAACCAGAGCACCCGGAGAAAACCCACGCGACCACAGGGAGGACATGCAGACTCCGCACAGAAGGCACCCCAGCCAAGGATCAAACTGGAAAACTTCTTGCTGTGAGGTGACAATGCTAATCGCTGCACCACCGTGGCCACCCTATGGTGGCTTCCATTAGTAGTGTCTTAAAATTGAAAGCGGATTTTTTTCTATAGAATTTTTCCATAGGATTTTTTTCCTATAGAATTCATTTTTATATATACTAGTTTCTCTTGCCTAGTGTCATTATTTTATCCCATACTTTTTATACTGTTTTCTAATGTGCAACATATAATATTTATGATTTGTGCATGGATAAGATTTTGTCTCTATATACTTTTAACATCATGAATTTCAGTTTAACAGGTCATGTTATATGAACAGGGAAGGGAGGTTGGTATAACCATTGTTGTGTTTCCTTTTAAAGAGGAATTGAATTGTTTTAAATGCTTTTAATTGAGCTGGACAGGTGTTTTTGGTAGTGGTATTTAAATAGGTGTGACTTGAGATGTTTTGCATTGTTCTTATGAAGTCAAGGTGTACTACCGACAAAAGCGCTTAACTTTTCAATAAACGGTACCATTTCTCGTCTTCCTACTGTTCTTCTTTTTTGTTTTATAAGTTTTAAGTGTTTTGTGGTTCAACTACTAAAACAAATAGAAAAAAGAATTAGTGGGAAAGGACATTGACAGAATTGTTATAAAGAGATACAAAAGAAAGGTAAGGAAGAGATGAAAATGAATACGGATAGAAGAAACAAATGGTCACAAATAAATGGAAAGCAGGAACGGAGTGAGTGGAGTTATGGTAAAATAGTCTTAATAATGAAGATGAAATGGGAGGATATTAGTGTTAAGAGACTCTACAAATAGAAGTGTAAGCATGGGTGGGAAACAGGAATAAAAGAGCCTCTGTCAGGTCAGAATGATACCAGGACTCACACACAGGACATCAGGAATCCTACTGTTTGTCATCAGCCAGCTGATTAACACTCAGAATATCATCACTGGAAGGTTAATAGCAATATATGTTGCCTATATCTATTTACAAATTGTTAAAGTTTCTGCTTATTTTATGCTGTACAACAGAAAATTATATTTTAACTCATTTATTGTTTTGTGTAAATTCATATGGAGCTTTTCAACCTGAACCCCTGCTGAAGATGGGTTCTGACCCAGTTGGATCATGCCAGTAAAAAAATAAATAAATAGATAATGAATATTTGTAAGAGTAATGAGACTCAGAGAAAGGTGGGAAAATAAGTTTTTTGTTCACAAAACATTCTCTTCTCTGAGTTTGTGTAATCTTAGAATTTATATATATATATATATATATATATATATATATATATATATATAGATAGATAGATATTCTTTTTGAATGCATTCTGTGATGTCTAAACTCATTGAATGGAATGCATTCTGCAAATTAAATGTATTCTGAAAAAATGATTGGGAGGTCAATGTTTTTGCAAGATCACTGGATATCAGACATAGGGGACATTTCCCCTTTTTCTGGTATTGTATGATCTTGGAGTTGGTATAGTTAAGCAAACCAGGGTCTCAGGAATGCAGTCACCTAATTCAGGGGTTTATAGGGCCTTCCCCTATGCAAACACACATTTTAAATTTTTGTTGGATTTGCTTTTTTAGTGGGTGTGCATTAAGACAATGTCTGCTTCAGTAGTGTGTCATGTACCCTATATCTAGCTATGTGTGTACATATAGTTAGCTCCAATTTTATCTTCCTCTCATCCCCAGAAACTCCTCACAAAATACCTTTGACTATAACTCCCCCAACTATCATTAAGGGGCACATCCTCAATGCCCTCTCCAAGGGAAAAAACACTGCATCAATGTGCCTCGATAATGTCTCCATATGTCTCCTTAATGGAATGAAACATGACATTTCTGAACTACTAGAATCATTGTTTAACCATAGCCTCAAGACAGGCTTCTCACCAAGCAAATGGAAGATGGCAAATTTCATCCCTCTACACAAGGGCAGGCCATTTACTAACTCCAGTAACTATAGACCTATAAGTTTGATTACTCTCATATGCAAAGCCATAGACAAAAATTATCATGGAAATGCTAAACAATGATATAGAAAACCTTCAGATACTGGATTCAACCCAGTTTGGTTTTGTCAAAGGTTTGTCATGATTATTCAACCGGGTGGACTTCTTTGAGAAAGTCACCAAAGCAATTGGTGAGGCCAAAGCAATGTCAAAGGTCTTTGGCTAGCCAGGTTTGCAGACAACTGCAAATTAGGTGCAGTCATAGCATCCCCCAAAGACACAAATACACTCCAAGAAGACGTGACAGAGACTAATAACTGGTGCCAGAGCTACGGATTAAAACTCAGTCCCAAGAAATGCATAATAGCATCCACTGGGAAATTGCCATGCCTTGGAATCTACCACATTGATAATACACCCGCTTAGAGAAGACTCAGTAGTCAAGGACATGGGAACACGTGTAGAAGGTAACATGGACATTGACCATCAAGTGTCTATAGTAATAAGGAAATCATTCCATGTTATGTACCTTATAAGCAAAGGTATGGCATCAAGGTCCAGGGATGTCATTGCTATAATGTACTCAGCTCTCATCAGACCAGTCATTGAGTGCAACATACACTTTGGTATGTAACTGACCAGGCATATACAGCAATTGGAATGTCCACGGAGGTTCCTTGAAAAAAGAAGACAGGGCATTAATTACCTCCTCAAGGACATATCCTTGCATTCTGTCATGTACAGACAATTGAGAGGTGATCTGTGTCTGGCATACAAGGCATTCTCTTATCCAACTCTGATAGACCTAATACACATTTACAAAGCAAACAGCATCAGAATGACACTATCTGGGGAGCTAAACCTCATCGGCATTATTAATAGGAAATGTCCGAGGGACAGGTATGTAACTCAGAGACTACATGTTTTCTGGAGCAGGCTTCCCATCCATGTGAGGCTGAGTTCTTTCCTTCCACAATTCAAACATAACTTGGACCAGTGGATGAGGAATTGAAAATATTCTCGGTCTAACACTTATGACTGTAATAGACATAGATAGCCTGTGAGTGCTAGACCACCAATACACAAGCCTAGATATACTCCTAACAATAACCTTGGGTAACAAAAATGGTCAGATATATTTAGGAAGCATAGCTAAGCTTAGAAAAGGCCTTGGGTTCATTAGCCTAGCGTACAACTATGAACCTAAATAGATAGATAGACAGATATGCAGATACAGGTAGTGTATGGATTTGCCCCAACATCAGTGGATACAGGGGTGCTTGTTCCCTGCTAAAAAACAATATGGATTTGTTTGTTGTGACAATGGGAATGTTGTTTTTTTTTGAGTACTGACCTTGTGAGGTTTTGGAATTTTGGGGTTCAATAATCTCTTGCTGATTAAATGAGATGTAATTATTCATAGCAAATCCATGAAGAAAGGTCCTGGTGGGAAAATAGGGAATAAGAGGTGAAATATCTATATCAGTATACATATATGCACTACTGACTTTGCATAAGGAGCTGTGGATGAGGCTAATGGAAAAGCCAAGGAATCAGAAAAACAGGAAAAAGGCATAACGCATGAGGCTTGATAGGTTCATAGGTTCATAGGTAGGTACTAGGCTATTGGCCCTAGGGCCCATACAAGCCTAGCCAAAAAATGTACCCTGGCTTTTGCCACCTGAGAAAATTATTTTCCTATGCCCCTGTCGAGCAGAGCCACAGAAGTGATACCCGGGGTGAATTTCCCATTTCCCATCCAATCATCAAGAATTTTCTTGAAGAGTGCTAATGAGGAGCTCTGTTTGACATAGGTAGTCTGTGCCAGAGTATGGGAAGTCTCTGGGACAGGGATCTATCCCTCCAGCATGTTCTGTTTATTGTGGTGACAAGGTTAAGGTCCCTAGAGCATGTAGCTTGGAGGGATTGGGATTTCTTTAAGTGGACCATGTCCAACAGCTCTGGGTTTGACATAGCTTTGTATGTTAGACAGAGATTGCACCTGAGTAGGCGATATGCAATGGAGTAAAGCTGTAGTTTTTTGAGACGGTCTGCATAGGGCATCTGTTTGAGGCCAGTAATCCTCTTTGTGAGGTATTTCTGTGGTCTTTCCAGTTGTTGCAGATGTCTTGTGAGGTACATACCAAAAGGGGCGTTGTACTCTATAATGGGTCTAATGAGTGATGAGTAGAGGGGAACAATGACCTCTTTTTTTCTGAATGAGAATCCTTTTGTGATGAGATGAGCCACGTAGAAGGATTTCCTGACCACTGTGGCGATGTGATTATCAAAGGAGAGACTACTGTCCACCTGTGTCCCAAGGTCTCTTATCACATTTTCGGTATTAAGTAGACTACCAGCTATGTGGTAGTTCATGGGTACAGAGTTTTTACCAAAGGGGATGACAATACACTTTTTGGCATTGAGCTTCAGGCCATGGCTTTGACACCAGGAATCTGTCTCAGTGAGGCCCTTTTGTAGTTTGTACACATTGTTAGGAGTTTCGATTATGGCTCCTAGTTTGCAGTCATCTGCAAACTTTTTAGCCAAAGACCTTCTGTGTTGGCCTGCACTTCAGAGAAGTAGATACCAAACAGGAGAGGACCCAGGACTGAACCCTGTGGTACTCCACTTGTCACTGGTCTGATGTCGGATTTGGAATCCGCTACTTTCACAGTGTGGGTTCTGTCTGTGAGCCAGTTGGCAATCCATCTTATGACATAGGGATTTATACCTAGTTTAGTGAGCTTATCTATAATTCCAGAGTGGGGGATGGTGTCGAAAGCCTTGGAGAGATCTAGATAAGCTGTGTGAACCATTTTACCATCATCTATGGCTTTGGTGACTGCTTCAAAGAAGTCAATCAGGTTTAGGAGACATGATCTGCCTTTTACAAATCCAAACTGAGTAGGGTCCAGAGATTGGAGATTACCAATGTCTTTGTTTATGAGTTCCATGATGATACGTTCCATGGCCTTGCAGACCAGGCTCGTCAAGCTAATGGGGCGGTAGTTCCCAGGGTCTGTTGTGGCTCCCCTTTTGTGTAGTGGGATAACTGTCACGGTGCGCCACTCAGTGGGTACAAAGCCTGAGGTGAGGCTATGACTGAACATGGTACTTAGGTAGGGTGCCAGTTCATTCTGTAGTTCATGTAGAACGCAGCCTGGGATATTGTCAGGTCCCATGGATGCTGTGTTCTTGGCTTTGGAGAGTGTGTTTTTTTTACGTGTGCAGCCGTGATTATAGGAACTTTGCATTCTTCCGATATAGAGATGGGCCCTCTAGGGGGTGAGAGGGGGGTAAAGTTAGCACTGAACCTATCTGCTAGGATATTGGCAATATCAGTTGGTTCTGTATGATGGAAGTTTAAGGGTTATTACCAAGGCCAAGAGCATAAATGTACAAGGAAGGACAGCTAAATTATAATATAGGGTTTGTAAAAAGGCTATGATAATGGAAAACATAGATTGTAAAATACATGAGAAATTAAGAAGCTTTGTGCTAAACACAGACTTCACAGCAGATACTTGAAGATGAATACATTTCTTTGCTATCTTCATTGTATATCAGCAAGCACGTGTTTAATATATATATATATATATATATATATATATATAGAGAGAGAGAGAGAGAGAGCTGTTCTTCTATACATCTACAGTGAAATGTTAACTAAAACATATAAAGATGACTTATGCTTTTTCTGTGTATCTAACAAAACTTTACGAGATTCTGTATGTTGCAGGACATATAACATAGTAGAAGGCTATCCAAATAGATTTACCAAATGAGTAGCAGCCAGACTGCTAAACTAGCAGAGGTCTGTGTCCAGCATTTGTTGTTGTTTGTAGCAACCCAAAATAGTAAGAGATGGGGATGAAAGCCTGTATGACACTTCATCTTCTTTGCTAGGGCATGGGTAAAATGCCAACTTGTCTGAATTCCCATCCCTCAAACTTATTGTGCAGATTTGCCATTTCACAACCACACCTTAGTCACTTAGCATGCCAGCTTAAGCCAATATTCATCTTTCTAGCAGGTAACCGGTAAGTCCCACTGAGGAACATTAGATGACTGGCTCATGTGTGAAGGTGACACAGGATAGAATGCATTATGTTTTGAAACTCTTTCATCTGAGGTTGTGCACCTGATTTGCACCATAAAGTGAGGAACTTGCTATATATATTATTATCTGTGGTGTGTTTGCCAATAATGTTCATTAAAAATGTTTTACCTTAAGTTAACTCCAGTGTTTTGATGTATGATCAGAGCTTTGATATGTTTCTGCAGAATTCCTCGTCAGGTATACCTCAGGATTGCTGCCATCTATTTATATCTGGATCTGTAGTTTGAAGGTACTTCCAAAATTATCTGTGTGATAAATTATAAAGTAGGCATAAGATGTTCAAGCTGTATTAAGTTCACCACCCTCTAATGATTATTTTAATTATGTGAAAAACTCCATGGCATTATTTTCCCATGTTTTTCAGTAGATTGCCTTCTAGTCAATCTTTGGGATAGAATGATTCCAAAGGAAGAAATTTAAGGGTGTTATCATGAGTAGGAATTGGTAAGGGAAGAGCAATCATCATATTTTTTCCAGTAGCCCAAACAGAATCCATCAATTTACGGGTAACTGACTTGTTATACTATACCTACTAACCATTTTCTTTACCTCTTTCCAGAAAAAAACATGTGATTCCCCAGAGGGGATCCTCAGCTGTTCTATTTGAAACACTCATTGTGGATGGGAGAAACATGTTCTGGTTTGCTGCACAGTTAGACTGATTGAAATGAGACTGGGATAGCTTGTCATCCTTCATAAGATTTCAGATTTGGGAGGTAAACCTGATAGAAACAGTAGAAGGAGAAGCTAACTGTCTTGTAGTGATGAGGAAAGGTTAAGGAAATGTAACGGTGCTTCATCAGATTGTCTTCCAGCTCCTTTGTAAAGGTTCACAATAAAGAAGGTTCTTACTGGTAGATAAAGAAGCTGTAAGAAATAATAAAGTAGGGCATTTGGGTCTCTTTATGCAAATGAAGAAAATTATAGACTAGTGATCACTGAGTAACAGTGATTTAACTTGGAAGGCTGAGATGTTTGTGATCATGACCCAAAGTATCTGGTTCAGAATGGAGTGGTTACCAGGGATTGGGTTTGGTCTAGTACATGAAAGGTTATGGAAGAATGACAAGGCCAGGGGTAATTCCAACAACATTTTGTGAACTGTAGGTCAAAATCAGACTGAAACCAACTAAGAAAGTTGTAAATTAGTTGGCTTTCATACTGCATACATGACTTAGAATGCTGGAACTGAAACCATCTAAAGGTGACAGTCAAAAGGTTGTAGAAAAGGACAGTGGATGTATTGGTGAGGCTGGCAGTAGAGGAGTTGGTCAGCTGGGCAATAGAGGGTACACACATGGCTGTGGTGGCTCTTAAAGATTTAATTTTTGTTTACTCCCTTGTCAAAATAACATAAAAAAGATATAGCAACATTAAAACACTTTCCATGAGAAAAAATGTTCCTTGCTTGACTTCAAATTTGGGTTTATTTCAAGTTATGGAGTACTTAATACAATAAATGAAATCTGTGGTTATGTACCGAAAGCACTAAATAATTTAATGTCCATGGGTGCACACTTTGTAGGTGTACCAAAGGTCTTTGCAATCACTAACTGTATCCTTTAATGTACGTTGAATTCCTCTATTTCTCAGCAGCATTGCTGTTTATACAAAATCACTTAGTAAAAAAAAAAACCTCAAAATTAACAAAGATTTCAGAAAACTACCATCCTGCTGAACAACTGCAGTCTTGTCTACCTAATGATTCTGGTGTAGGAGTCATATTATACTTTCTGTAAGTTAGCAGGAAAAAAAAAAGATATAATCTACTTTGCAGTTGATGCAGTCATGTTGGCCATTTTTAAAAACCTCTCACAAATTCAGATAATATTTCAGTCTTACTTGCAACAGCCTGAAGGGTGAGTAGATAAGTCAAATCTGTCCATTTTAGTAGCAAAATAGGACCCAGACACTATGAATTTTTTGCAAGTCAAAAGCATATTCCAAAAAATAAGCAGCGTCCTACTCTGCTTTAAATTCTCAAGACTGGATTTTATCTCATCCATGATAGCCACGGCGGTGGTGCTGCAGTAGCGTTGCCACCTTACAGTAAGATATTGTCCTGTTCGATTCTCAGCTAGCGCCTTCTGCGTGGAGACATGCGTGAATGGGCATACCTTCGTTGAAGGTTGTGCGTCAGGGTTGGTAACTCGACACGTAAAAATCCACTACCAGTCATTAGCGGACCAGAGTTCCGCTGTGGCAGCCCCTAACCGGGATAAGCCGAAAGACACAACAACATGATACAGTGGGATGGAGCCCTGATTATTTTGCATTTGACACTGGTTTGATTATCAGGCTGAGGACTGAAGGGAGTACTTGGAAGAAGTAAGGACTGACTGCTGTCAGCTTTTAAATCATACAGGAGTGTGTGTGTGTGTGTGTGTGTGTGTGTGTGTGTGTGTGTGTGTGTGTGTGTGTGTGTGTGTGTGTGTGTGTGTGTGTGTTTATGTGTGTGTGTGTGTGTGTGTGTGTGTCTATCTGTGTCTGAGTATGCATGTGTGTATCTGTGTGGCCAGCAGGTACATCTCACTAATTACTTTTTGCTGGTGACCAGGTGATTTAGCAAGAGTATCCCCTGCCTGAGGATCAGGGCTACTTGATGGTATAAGTCATAAAAGAATGAGTGACCTATCTACAATACAGCCATGGCATGCCAAACTCTGAGATGCGCATAGAGAGGTTAGGCACTCCAGAAAAAAAAAATTATAAAAAAGCAGATTCCACTTGGATGATGGCTTCCAACACTTGACATTTATCTGTACCTGTAGAAGATATGGGAGAAGGAACAAATCAGTAGGTCAGCTGAAATGAGTAAATGTTTAAGTGGGAGACTAGAAACTTATTTAGAGGTACACTTATTTCCATAGGCAAAATTAGGATACCTAGGGAGCACAGTTTTTTTAAACTGATTTTGTTAGTTGTTCATAGTTCAAGCTACACTTGGATTCAAGCAAGTGGCCATGTTAGAAGAGAGTGTCCACGTTTAGAGAGTATACTAAGTGGGTAATTCAAGATTCTACTGACAACTTAAATGCATTCACAAAGCTGGAGTTACAGGGATGAATTGAGAGCTTTTCATAAATGAGCAATGTTTTAAGAAACAAATTTGAAATGTCATACAATATGTAATTCCTATTTGTGTAAAGTTTTGGCCACTAAGCATAATCTGTCTCTTACAAAGCAGTAGTGAACAGAAAATGAATCCAAAAGCTGAAGTACAGGGTGTCCCTAATAATATGTGCTAACCCTAACCCTGACCTTAATTCCAATTATATACCTTAGCCTAGGAAAAAAACTTGCATAACACTACCCCTATTCATACAAAGTATGTCTGCAGTTAGTGGTAGGAATTTGTTTAATTGACTACAAAAGCAAACTGTTTATTTTCATTTTGTTATAAATTGTTACTTCAATGTATTGGAATTTTCAGTAAGTATATTTTCAAAATACCAACATTAATCACCTATGTTTCAGTGCTTGTGCATTTTGATATTCCAGCATAGATTCATTTCTGTATGGTACCTGTTTCTTATCTTTCAAAATATAACTTAATTAAGGAGCTATACCAGCTTCTTGTTATATACAAGTAACACACCAGCTAGTACTTTATATCATTTAAGCATCATAATGGCAAATGTTGCTGCTTTAATGACTAAAAAAATTGTGCTGACATGAAGAAGCTGTTCAGAATATTTTCTGTTGTGCCATTCTTGCCTCCTAATAGCTTACATCTCAGGCCGCTGCCATCTTTGCCCTACCACAACTTCTGTACTTGTCCTTGGTATGACTTCTATAGGTCCTGTCGTATACTGAATGGTAGGTGGAGGAGGTTTGATATGGGTTTGTAGTAGATTTTGTAAAATGCTATTAGATGTGTTTTTTTTATATAGGATTACACTCTCAACAGAAATCCAGCTGCTTATGGTGTTAAATCCAGACTGAAGCTCTAGAATGAGTGTCTAAGCATTGTTGGATTAATAAAGAAGAGTACAGACACATGCACATTGGATTAACTGGATACCATTAATGTGCTGGTACATATTATCTGTAAACATGATGAAAAAATGTGGTCTCAAAATACATTCACTTGGGTAACTCCGTAGCTCGCAAAATAATCTATTGCAATTCTGTATGCCCAACAAAAATATTGGTAAATTACTTTATAGCTATTCCATAGCAAATGCCTGGAACAGACTACCCCACAATGTCAGATGTATCACTAACCCTAAAACTTTTAAAATAGCAATTAAAATAGCAATTAAAGACTACTTCCACAAATCATGGTCATGTCTCTGCCATGACCCAACATAAGCTACCTTCCACTACCATGGAGTACTCCCCTCTTAGCTACTACCATACTAGTTCTTTCACAGGCTTCCTGCCTGTTCTCTTTTCTTTCTATCTTTTACACTGTATACTTTTCATCTGTTTCTCTTTTACTCTACACTAGCATTGATCATGTACATTAGTACTATTTCACCTCATATACTCTTTACTTTGTGGTATCTCTATATACCTTTCTCTTACTGCAGTTTTCTCCCTAAATGTACTTATAACTGATAATACTTTATTTACAAACATTTATGTATATGCCCATTATTCTGTTTTTGTCCCTGATGATAAATCTCTGAATCACTTGTACTTTTGATGCTTTTTACACAATGTGCTTCTTATGTAAAAACTGAACTAGTCCTGTACGGTTTACCTTAGTTATTCATTGTTTTTTCTTCTCTTGCAACATCTGTCTGTGTTAATTAATGTTTAAACATATGTGATACTGGAGCTTTTCTCCTCGAGTGTCTGCTGAAAAAGGGCTTTGCCCAGTCAGACCAACCTGGTTAACAGATGTCAAATAAATAAATAAATAAATATATCGGAGGTGAAAGATTCCAAACTTGTGCAATAACCTGATCTTTGAGATCATTAAAGAACCTATAAGAAACACTACAGCTGTACATCCTATTTTTTTGCAATCTTGCTATTAAAAGACAATAGCTCACCACATCAGAGAATTTGTAAAAGTTAAGAAATAATGCAACAGATATAAGTCCTTGACTTTGTTTCTGGTAGTATGAGTCACAAGTTTTACAATGACTGTCTGACTTCTATGGCAAGGTCTGATCCCATGTTGGAAGGGGCTTAATAAACCAATTTCTATTAGACAGCAGAAGCATGAGTTAAGCGTTATTAGTCTAATGGAGACTTTGACGCGTAGTTTGGTCATCTTTTTCAACAAACTTGGAATACATTATTCTATGATAGAATGTTTTAGAGTTATATCATGTGATTTTTTTTCATTTGTTTCAAAAGTTTTGTCATTAGTTGAAGATTTCATATTGTTAAATATAAAGTATATAATAATTCCTGTACATAAATGTAATTTCATCACAACTGTGGTTTTCTCTGTTACATAAATGTCTGATTTTAAATGCATTTCCATTAATATTAATGGACTGAATAATTCAGTAAAGAGTGGGATTCTGTTCAAATACTTGCAATTGCATAAAGCTCAAATAGTATTTCTACAGGAAAAACATTTACTTTATAAAGATGTAAATAAACTTTCATAAAAAATTATTTGGTTTTAGCAGGTTCTGGCTTTTGAACTAAAAGAAGAGGCACCCTAATTTTATGAAGAAACTCATCATTAATGCCTAAAGTAAAATATACCTATGTTGATAAAAATGGTATGTTAAGCATTGTTACAATCGAGTGGAACAGAAAACTATATAGACTGGTAAACTCTTACTGGATTCCAGGGGTTGGAGCTAAAAAGGCAAAAAATTACTTGGACACTATAGCCTATTACATGAAAGGTGATATCATAACGCCTGGTGATTTTAATTGTATTTTATCAGACAAGATTTCACTGCAGATAGAAAGTTGGGAATCACATCTTCAGCCAAAGACTTAATGAATTTTGTAAATCTAATGCATTTAAAGGATATATATGAGCTAAGGAAACAGACTCACTTCAGTTTACCCATTATTCATATATAGATATGAAACACAAACAAATATTGATACAATTTTTGTCTCAAACAATCTGTTATCAGACATCAGAGAAGTTTCAATAGTTTCATGTCTATTAATGGACCATAGTGCTATAATCTTTAATATTACTTTAAGAACTGGCAATTTAATACATCAGAGGAGATCACCAGTGTACATTATTAAAATAAAAACATTAAAGGATTGGTATGCTAAAGAGATTAACAATTTCCAACAAATAAACATGAATGGTGAAGTATCTGACATTGTTCTGTGGAATTCACTAAATGGTTATTTAAATGAAATGGTTACAAGCTGGTATATTAGTAAAATAAGAGAATGGGGCAAATAATTCAATACACGTCAGGCTAAAATAGACACACTAAATCTTAAACCAAATGACAATATCAGTCAGGCTGAACTGAAAAACTTAAATATAAAACATGTTGAAATTCTAAATCATAACATTTCAATAAACATGGAAAAACCTTAAACTTCAGGCATATTCAGTGAACCCTTTAAGCTAGCATAAACTTGCTCTTAGATCAAATAAAATGAGTAAACTGAATCATATCAAATTATAACACATAGAAGTAATAAAAAGGAAAGAAGAACAGATATTAAAGGTATTCTTGAGGGAGATAAAATATTTATGGAAAGATAAATAAAAATACAAATAACCTAGACAATGATGATATAGTTGAAACTCTTATAAGGGAAAATATAACTAATAAACTAACAAGTAAACAAATAAAAAAACATAGACCATTCACTTTAATATAAATAAAAGCTCAAATAAAAAAGTTAAAAAATAATAATTTGCTGGGCTTAGATGGTCTTATACAAAAAATACAGGATGATGCGGTTAAAATATTAGTTAAGGTCTATATAGAAATAACAACAACTGCCAATGTCCTCCCATCATGGAAATATTACCTTATATCACCTATTTTAAAACAAGATAATGATCCTACAAAGTTTTCATCATTAGACCCATTTCACTTTTAAATGTGGACTCTAAGCTGTTCATGTCTATTTTAGTTAACAGAATTATTCACTTATACCTAAACAAATTAATAATAATCCAACTAGGTTTATTTTAAATAGACAAGTACATGATAACATAATAAGAATACATACATTAATAGACTATGCAAATAAAAATAAGAAAGACGTTTCTATCATTAGTCTCAATTTAGATAAGGCTTTTGACTCAGTTAATTGATTGTACCTGTTTAAAACACTTAAAGTGTATAATTTCTCACCTGAGCTAATTGCATTAATTTTTAAGTTATACAATAACTCTTGCACTTGTGTTAAAATATGTTATTTTCTTTCTAACTAATTTAAATTACAAAAAGGCACAAAGCAAGGCTATCCATTATCACCTTTACTTTTTGCATTAGCTATAGAACCATTTGCTAATAGTATTAGATCCAATAAGAACATTAATGGTATCAAAATAAAAGAAGATTTCAAATGAAAGATTCAACTTTTGCTAATGTTATTTTACTAGTAATAAGAAATATAGAAAATTCATTAGAACATAAAATTAGTTCTATGAGTCAGTTTGAAGAAATCCCAAACTTAAGATTTAATCATAATAAAACAAGTACAGTATTAACAAATAAAAAAAAAAAAAACATACAAAAATATTCTAACTTCAACTGGAATAATAATCAAATGCAATATCTTGGTATGACCATTATGTCCAATAGCAAAGAAATGATACAAATACACTTTTAACAGGTTGTTGATAATATTTTAAGCTTAGTCACAAATTAGAACAAATTCTTCTTTACCATGGAAGAACAATGAATGTTTATTAAGATGGAAATTCTCCCTAAAATACTGTTTGTCTTACAATCTTTAGTACTATCTACATAAAAAAAATGATCAAGAAGATAAATAATATTCTACTTAAATTTGTTTGGCATCCTAATAAACCAAGAGTTTCTTTTGATTGGTACAGTAAAGGTTGGGGTAATGGTTCAATAGGATTCCATGATATTCAGATGCATGCTACTTCAACAGTTGTAAAGGTTATAGCATTGTGGATAAATAAATCTTACAATTCAAAATGGAAACAAATACATCAATAAATATTATTAGTAAATAATAAATATATCATAACTAGTCATAAACAGATAGTCCCTAATAGTTTTATCTTGATATTAAAATATTTTTCTGTAAATGGAATTATACATTCTTCTCATCTTTCCTATTTAAATAACATAATTTCCTCTTTCCAAAAGTTCACACATTCTAACCATTGTATTAAAGACTTAATATTTTCTATGTTTCCAATTGCATATGCAAATGATTGCTTAGAAACTCATAACTTCAACAAAATACTAGTACTGAAACAACAAAGTAACTTAATGTATTGGCATCAATTCTTGAATGGTACTGCTATACATACTGTTGAAAATTTAAGGTCCAAATACAATCAAGATTCTGAGAACTGATTAATTGTACAAATATTCAGAGACTTTATAAACACAGAGATAAATAAGATATTTAACCTAGATAAGAAACCATTCCCCAAATTATTGGAATTCTTAATGAAGATCAACAATAGTGCAATAAAAATAAATCATATTTGTCACAAATTTATAGAATTCTTAAGTTAGATTTCACATATTTAGGCAATTCCTATTGGAATTATTCCTCAAATGTTAACAATAAAGACTTTTCTGAAGAATAAAAGAAAATAATATTAAATTCTACAGACAACACTGCATCTTCATTATACTGGAATATTTTCAGTTGGAAATTCTTACACAGAGCTTTTGTCACTCCTAAAAAATACAATTATGTATAACTCAAATAGAATTAAGTGCTGGAGATGTGATTCTGAAATTATAGCTGATTGGATGCATATGGAATATGAATGTGAAGTCCTCTTCCCTTTTTGGAAAGAAATTAATTTTTATTTGTTTACTGGGAAAGTTTAACTTGGAATGAAGCCAATTTTCAGCAGAGACCTCGGGACAAATGCTCCAGATGCATGTTTTTGTAACATGGGAGGAAACCAGAGCACCTAGAGGAAACCCACATGAACACAGGGAGGACATGCCGACTCCACATTGAAGGAACCCCAGCCGAGAATCGAACTGGAGAACCTCTTGTTGTGAGGTGAAAATGCTACTGCTGCACCACCAGAGTAATAACTTCATTCAAGCTGTATGGTCAGATAGATGTTATATTGCTAAATCTTTAGTTTTATTTAATGTTCTGATCCCTGAGATAATTCCAAAATCCCAAGTACCTCTTCTCTGGTCTATTCTTGCTATACCAGAAAAGTAATTACTAAAAATGGGAAAAGTAAAGTTATCCCCTCTAGTTTTGAGTTTATTAGTATGGCAAAACTTGTCTGCAGTAGTGAATTGTATACTATAAAGATGAGCCCCCAGATTCATTAAACTCTGTTTAGGCTCCAAGTAGAACCTACGCAGATTGTATTTGTAATCATGACGGTGTTCAACACGCAATGCATATTAATGAGCCACGGCAGACCTAAGTGAGGTTTTGTGTCTCGTGCCAGTCTTGCTGGCCACAAAACCTTGTAAATCAACATGGATATTGAGTCCATGTAAAGGATAGCACATATAATCCACCCCACCCCAAATTAATAGTACACATCAAAAGTCATGCAAACCATTCCTCTCAAACTCTTAGGGAAAGACATCTGGACAAAGCCATAAATAACTGGGGTGAAAAGGGCCAGAAATAGGGACACTTTTTAAATATTTTAGGATGGGTTTGGCATAATGGTTAAGTTCTTTACCTCAAAGACCCAAGGTTCAGGGTGTGATTCTAACCTCAGGTTATTGGCTAGGCTTAAAAAGTGGTCCTTCAGGGCAGTTAGCCTAGTATTTACCTATGGACCTATTGCTCTGACAAACTTAGAAAACTAAGAGAACACCTGTTTTGCAGAATGCTCCCCAATGAACATTACACATTGGAAAACATGCACGGCCCTCCACCTCTTACTGCAAGAAATCTGGACAAACACTAAAATAGTAGGGGGACAAAGGTCAAAACTAAGAAGAGATTTAAATATTACGTTTATAAACTTATAGAGAGTATCTTGAGTAGTAGGATTTATGTTAGCATGCATATTCTGCAGGATAAAATGTACAAAACTCAATTCTATGTTCAAATTTACATGTTTTTTTTTTTGCCACTGTTTGTACGATGCACTGCTTCATGCAAGTGGGTTTGGCACTGCTCAATCAATTTACATGAAACGTGACAGTGCACAGACTGCATGAATGGACCACACAGGTTGCAGACATGACCCAGAGAACCATAAGCTGGATGCATTCAATATTAGTGGCCATTGCACAAAACATGCTAAGTGTCATTACACTACGATTAACACTGAGAATTTTATAATACATACTAATATAGGGAATGTTATGTAAGTAATCCTGTGGCAGCAGGTGTAAAGTGATAGATCTTTAGTCCAGATGGTCCTGGGTCTAGTACAGGGTGTACAAACATTGCAGAGTATAACAATGAAGTGCAATATATACAACTAGTTTCTCAGCCTTCTTGTGGGATTGGCAGTAAGTGTAGAACTCTCCTACTCATGGTCCAGGGTTGAAATACAGCATATTCCATACACTTTCAATGTTTCACCTCACATACTCACTCTCACTTTTAAGACTTGACACAGATGTAGCTGATAATATTTATATGTATGAGGGTTGAGACACTAATATTTTGTCAGTTATGGATGCTTGTATTTATCTATGTATTGTCCATCTATTATCCCATGTATGAGTATGGTTATACTGTGAACTATGTTCCTGAAAGTGTCTTTGTGCTATTTGGACTGGCATGGCCTTCCCAGTTGACTAACACGCTACTACAAGTGCTCATAGATCACATAACCTTGAAATGCATTTTTCACCACTATTGTGCATCACTTACCATTGTGCAAACATGCTCTTTGCAATGGTAAGTGATGTACAGCCTTTTCAAATTTTGCAAAATCTAAGGACTGTGTACTCTGTAAGTGCACTACATGCAATAGGTGGGAAAACATTAGTTTAAATGAGGAAATTGGCAGGAAATGCTCAATTTGCATTGAGCCTCTTCATGTCTGATATTGTTGGTGAGGGTGTGTATTTTTGTGTGCAAAGGTGGGGCATTCAGGAGTCCAAAGTCTTTGTTGAACTTCTAGTTAAGGAGCATGGGCCATGTTTTTTGCAGAGGAACTATTCCGGCTCAGAGTACAAATCTGAAGCTTGGAATGGTCTAGCCAGGGCTTTGACAGGTGTGACAGGTATCCCATGCACTGGTGAGCAATGCCATCATTACTTTGATGATCTCCAGCAGAAAAAGTGGGATAACCTTGATCAGTGGATCAGGGAATTTTAGACGGGGAATGTCCCACAGATGTGTAAGTATCAATTTAATTGACTAATTGTAAGAGTTAAAATTTGAGTATAGTTAAGACTGGTATTCATAATGGTTTTCTGTTCTGTTTTTTCTACAACTGATGTAGACCAAGCCTCAAATTCCCAGTCCCATGTGCAGCACTTGGCATGGATGTGAGCAGTATGTGATATGTATGCATTAGACCAGTACTGTTATTGTAGTACCATACCTCTCAACTGTCCAGATTTTCTCAGAATGTACAGAATTTAGGCTCATAAATTTGCAGTTTTCTTCAAAATTACTTGGATGATCTGAGGATTGAAGTCAATAAATAATGACACATTTGAGTTTCTGACTTCAAATCCTTTGGAAAATGTTATATGTTAAAACAAACCATGCTACTCTAGCAATTTTTATCAATCTTCTAATTTTATCAGAGCAATATTTAACATATATGTTCCTATTGTGGGCCCCCCCCATGTTGTTGGCCTTTGTTCAGATTCCTTGCTGTAAGAGGTTGAGAGGTATGTGTAGCATTAAAAGTTAAAGATATCTTACTTGGTATTTAATAAAGTTGTATAAAATTTAGTATGTATATCTAAACTGTAAAAGAAAGCATGCATGCCTTTGTCTGTAGCAGAAACAACAGTTCCATACTGTAAAATAACAGTGAGCAGGCATTTCTAAACTGTAAAAGGAAACGCCTACATGCAGTAGTCTTTAGGACAAAATAATACTATACAGTAGTCGAGAGTAGTCAGTGGTTGTGAGTTTGAAGACTACACTTCCCAATTATAGAATACTGTTAATTTTATCATTGATATTGCAATGTAACATCAAACCTCTATACCAATGACACAAGTGGCTCACTGTAAACTGTAATCAGTATAACTGGAACACGCTTTTGTGCAATATATGCACATCAAGGATGACTTGCTGCAATCAGTAATATACTGTGCATCTGTTATGAGCTATGTAATCTTAAAAGTAAATAAGTTATTTCTTAGGAATTGGTATTCCTAAAAGTAAAGATAATTGAATAGAGTCAAAGAATTGTATAAATGCATTGTCTGACACATATCAAATTACTAAAGTTCTCCATTTTTTGCCCTCTCACCTGAACCCTTATTTTCTCTTTTATTATTTTTTTGTTTGTTTGGGAGGGTTATATTTTTGTTTGTGTTTTTTTTTCGTTTTTTTCTTTCTATTCATTTTTATTTTGGGGGGGTTATTATTTTTTCCTTCTTATTTTGGGTGTTGGGTCTTTATTTCCAATTATTTTTTTTTTGTTGGGGGGTTAAACCATAGCAGAGTGGGGTAGGCATGTCCCAGTGGATTCTCCTACCCCCACTCCACTGACTACAGCACCACTACCCAGCACTTCTGGGCAATGACCTGGCAGTACCCCTTCTATTCCCCCTGCACTACCTGGCCCCTCAGGTATTTCTGCCCTGGAGGTCAGGCCTGTGATTCCCTCGGGGAACAGTGGCAGATGGGGTGACATTATCATCCACAATGAACTGCCAGGGATAGTGCATAGGATTGTATGCCCCACTGTTGGCACATGCCTATGCTGGATGTAGTGCCTGCTGTCCACTCTGATTCAGAATGCACGTAGGATGTGCAAACATCAGGTACTGCAGCCAACCATGCAGTGAGGTGACAGTGATGACAGTCCACTGGGTGAGGACTTGATTCTCACTGTCACTTATCTTGAAATCCTTGAGAGTGAGATTTGCTCACCCTCACCCCAACCATGGTGTTTACCCACCTACTATGTCCTTCACCATTCCTGTGTCTTGATTTGCTTGTCTTATCTATTAGCAATTGCTTCCTTACCTAGCCAACTTAACTTCCTTAGACATATCTATGTCCCTTCTCTAACGTTCTTCTCTCTCCGCCCAAAAAAGGGCACCTGTCCCCAAAAAAAAAAAAAATGTCCCATACATAGATCTCCATTTCACACACATCTTCTTGACACACTTGATTTGGTTCAATTATCTATACAACATGGATGTGTTGTGGTCACCCGTGATTTTGGAAGTGACATTCCAAATGTCCAAATTCATCTAATATTTTGCATTGATTATTACGTTTTACTGCTGAAGAAATGGATAGCTATGGCTCTTTCCTACATCCCTCTTGCACATTACTGCCCTCTTTTCACTTTATTTCCCCCCTGTTTGCTTCCAATTTCACCACTTTCCTATCTTTCCCATTTCTTTTCTTTAAAGAATAATTGATCAATTGTGTGTGATGTGCAGCATTGCAAAGTAATGCTCAATAGCAGCAATATAAGTAAATATATTGAAAATTAACATACACACATAAAATCGCTAGTGCCCTCGTATTTGAACCCAGTACCATCTGCCTCCAGAAACAAGCCATTAACACCTGCTGCTATAGAGTCAGTTAACTGTCAGATGTATTTTATACAATCAGTAGTAACTGTCACGGTTTAGCAAGGATTTCCCTTTGTACTTCCCCGTATTTGCTCCCCATATCAGCAATATCATATCTTGTCCATTAATTTTGTATGAAGCATCATTGCATGATCCCCATTAATGCTTTACAAAGCCTTATTGAGTGGGCCCCATTTATTTTCATAAAGCATTGCTTGGTGATGCTGCTCGATGGTGTGCATCATGCAGCATCACGAAACAGTGCTAATTGAAAACTTGTTAAATTTATTAGCTAAAACTGTATCCAGAACCAGTACCATCTGGCACCAAAAATTAAATTATCACTGCCTTAAGTGAATTAATACCTGCAACCAGAGCTTCAAGTTATGCAGCAGGTGTCTGCAACAACAGTTACGTATGTCATTTGCTATTCATTCTGAAAAATACACCTGATACTCAACTGATTCTAAAGCACCATCTGCTAATGCATTGGTGCATTCATATTTTTGGGTCAGATGGTACTGGGTTCAAATGCAGGTGTATGTAACAGTTTCAAATACTTTTATGTGTAAATCCAAAGTAAAATGCGTGATACTTTTTTGCTAGATAGTACTAGTTTTCAATACAGCTTTAACGCTTATAACTGTTTTTTCCTGCTTTTAAATACACATAATTATATGAATGCTGTGCACCATTGCCACACGATGGTGCATGATGTGCACCATCGTGCAATTATTCTTTAAAGAAAAGAAATGGGGAAGACAGGTAAGTGGTGAAATGGAGAGCAAGCAGGGGAAAAACAAAGTGAAAGGAGGGCAGGAATGTGCAGGAGGGATGTAGGAAAGAACCATAGCTATCCAGTTCTTCAGCAGTAAAGCATAATCATCAGTGCAAAATATTACATAAATTTGGACTGTCACCTCCAGAGTCAGGGGTGACCACAACACAGTCATGCTGTATAGCCAGTTGTACTGAATCAAGGGTGTCAAGAAGACATGTTTGTGAAATGGAGAGCTATGTATGGGACATTTTTTTTGGGGGGGGGCAGTTGCCCTTTTTTTGTGTAGAGAGAGGAATGTTGGGAAATGATGCAGGTACATCTGGGGAATGTAAGTTGGCTAGGTGAGGATGCAACTGCTGATAGGCAAGGCAAACAAGACAAGACACAGGGATAATGAAGGACACAAGAGGTGGGTGAACACCATGGTTGTGATGAGGGTGAGGGTGGGGACATTGTTAACTCATGGATATCAAGCTGGTAGACTGTGAGAGTCGAGTCCTCACCCAGTGGACCACCATTGCGTCCTCACCCAGACAGGACCCAGGAAGTTATAACTGGAGGGTTCACCTCTACAAAGAGTCCACTCACAAGTGGAGTCCCTCAGGGGTCAGTCCTTGGACCACTCTGTTTTGGCATTTACTTCTCAGAAGTCAAGGCCAATGTCGGTGGTCTCTGGCTGACAAAATTTGCAAATGATTGCAAATTAGGAGCTGACACTGAATCTCACACTGATGCAAAAGTTCTCCAGGAGGGGCTGACAAAGAAAAACTACTTCTGTCAGAGCCATTTACTAAAACTAAATGCCAATAAATGCTTAATAGTATCCTTTGGGAAATCATCCATCCCTGGTAATTATCATTTTGACAACACACCCCTTAGAGTTGACCCAATAGTCAGGGACTTAGGGACACACATAGATAGTTTTCTAGCATTTGACCATAACATGTCTACAGTGGTGAGGAAATCATTCTATTTTGTGCAAGTTATAAATAAAGGTATGATATCTAAGTCCAATAAGTCATTGTTCCTCTGTATTCGGCATTCATTAAACCTGTCATTGAGTAAAATGCCTCATTTGGTATGTACCTAGCTATGCATATCCAACAGTTGGAATGTCCACAGAAGCTACTCACAAAAAGAATACAGGGTGTAAGTAAAATGTCCTGTGCAGTCCATCTCAAGGCTCTATTCCTATATCCTGTCTCCTACAGACTTTTGAGGGTAAATATATGCCTGGCATGCAAAGTATTGTCAGATCCCACTGTGGTGGACCTCCTGCATATCCACAAAACAAACAGCATCAAAATTATTCATTCTAAAGACTTAAACCTTGCCTGTGATATAAACAGAACCTGCTGGAGAGATAGGTATGTATCCCAGAGGATACTCCATCCATGGACAGGCTCCCCATCCATGTGAAGCAGAGTTCCTCCTTAACCCAATTCAAGTGCAACTTGGACAACTGGATGGGAAACCGTAAAGTCATCCCTGGTTTGGCATCTATGTCTCTAATGGACACAGGTAACCTGTAAATGGTTCATCTCCTTGACCCATGCTTACACTTATCAAGGGTATCAGAACTTGTGAGAGATTTGGGATGCATGGCTAGGCTTAAAAAGGCCTTTGTGGTCATTAGCCTAGTAAACACCTATGAACTTATGAATCACTGTCCCCTCACTGCACTGCTGTCTGCAGTGTCTGACATCTGTGTCTCCTTGTGTTATTCAGTACAACGATGGAGAGCAGCATCTCCATCCAGATTAGGCATGTGCCTACAGTGTGGGACACAATCCTATGCACCATTCTAGGCAGTTCATCACAGGTGATAAACTCACCCCTCTGCCACTTCTTCTGAAGGGAACCCCAGGTCTGACCTCTGGTGCATTACTGCCAGGTTGTTGCTCTGATGTGCTGGGCAGCAGTGCTGTAGCCAGTGGTGTAGGGGCAGGATGACTCCATGGGCCAACCCTATCCCGCTGTGCTGTGAGGGAAAATAAAAACAAAAAAAAGAACCCTCCAAAAAAAAAAATTAAACAAAAACCACAAATAAAGACAAACCAAAAAAAAAAAAGATAAGGATTGAGGTTAGAGAAAAAAAGGGAAAATATTAGTAACTTAATGCATGACAGACAATGCATTTATACAGCTCTTTAACTCTATTTGGTTACCTTTACATTTAGGACTACCAACTTTTAAAAAATAACTTTTTTACTGTTAAGACTACACAGCTCGTAACAGATGCACAGTATACTACTGATTTCAGCAAGTAAACCTTGATGTATGCATATATTGTACATATGCATGTTCTAATTACAGTGATAGTACAGTTTACAGCAGGCCATTGGTGCCACTGGTTTAGAAGTCTGCCATTACACTGCAACCTTGATGAAAACTTAAAAGTATTGTATATCTGTGAAGTGTTGTTTTTGAACCCACAACTTCTGACTACTCTCTAGTACTGACTAATGCATCCATACTTTCCTTTTACAGATTACAGATGTATGCTCAATGTAATACAACTGTATAATCAACCCAAAAAGTTGTATTTATTGCTAATGCTACAATAACAGTACTGTTAGGATTTGCACATACCACATGCATCTCGCATTCGTGCCAATCTTGCATCATGAGTTTGTTGATTCAGTGTTTTCTCTGTGACAGATGCAGAAAAAAAACAGAATAACATTATGAATACCAATCCAGACCAAATGCATTTATAACTCTTATAAGTAGTCTGTGTAAGTGATACTTACACATCTGTGGGGTGACCTAGTCCTATATTCCTCAATCCAATGTTCAAGGATATCCTGCTTCCTCCTCCCGAGGTCTCTGTAGTGATTCCTACACTGTTCACCAGTGCAGGGGATACTGCTAGCACTGGTTAAAGCCCAGGCTAGTCTATTCCATGACTCTGACTTGGATTCTTAACCATGATAGTCCCTCTGCAATAGCCAGGGCCCATGTTCATTGACTGAGAGTCCAACAAACACTTTGGACTCTTGGACACCCTATCTTTGAGCACAGAATCTCAAAACCTCTCCAGAAATGCCTGCCATGTCTATCACAGAGCAAGAACAATGTAGAATGATGTTTTCTGCAGGTATTGCGTTTACTGAGAGGGCACACTTTTTTGGTTTTGCAACATTTGAAAATGCTGCACATCACTTACCAATGCTAACCAATGCAGAAGTTTGGAAAGTAATGCATTTTCTAGATTATTTGAAAGACAGGCAATTGTATAACTGTGTGGGTCCAATAGGAAGGCCATGCCAAACCAGAAGTTTGACAAGTAATATAATTTCTAGATTATTTGATATACAGGCAATTGTGTAACTGTGTGAGTCCAATAGGAAGGCCATGCAAAGCCAGATAGCAGGAATATACTTGCCTGAACATACTACACACTATACCCACAGTCATAGTTTTGATAATAATTGGACAATACTTAGCTTAATCAATAAGTACGTTACCGACACAATATTATTGTGTCATCCCTCAGGCATATCAATATTATATAAGATACACTAGGTCAGCTGCTAGTGAGAGTTTCTGTAATATGAAGTGGAACAATATTAAAATGAAATATGCTGTATTTGAACCTTGAATGACATTTACGCCAGTCCTACACTTACAACTGTTGCCACAAGAGGGTTCAAACAGCCCTTCTCTGTGCTTCAGTTCATTGCTATATAATGCAATGTCACAACAGTAAAACAAAGGCTGCAAACCTAGTAGTAGAACCCTTGACCATCTAGACTTCAGGCCTAGGCTTAGCACCTGCTGTCATAGGATAAGTTAGATGACATCCCCTATTGTACTATTCATTGTTAAGTTCTCGCTAGTAAATGAACCATAATGCCACTTAGCAGGTTTGCAGGATGCACAGTTACATTAATTGAATGCATCCAGTGTCTATTTTTAGATGTCTGAGTCCTGTCTGCTACCTTGATGGTCTAGTTTGTGCACTGCTGCTCTACGTGCAAACCAGATGAGCATAGCCAAACCCATTTGTGCTAAGTGGAACATTGCGCAAACCCACCAAAGAAAAAAACAAAAATAAAAAAAGGGACAAACATTTGAAATGAGGCAAATCAATCTATGACATACACCTCAGAAAATGTTGGTACACATGAGGTATGTCCCCAGAGGTCTGAATTTCAAATTTCAATCCAATGCACCTTCAGAAAACAGGATGGGTACCTTATACATGTTTGCCAGACAAACAGATTGGCAGCAAATAACCTGAACCTATCCATCACACAGCCCACTGCCACTGAATTTACACTGGTATCAAGCCATTAGCTGTTGTTTGTATATGTATTTTATGTAATATATTTGGATGTACTGCACTTAGTGATCATACAAACTTTTAGGACTATTGATTGCTAAAATACAACTCTGTCTTACATGTCTGTGTTGCTTGGATATTCAACAGTTATCTGACCAGTGCTCAGACACATGCAGTGTGAAAGCCAGTCTACATCATTTACCTTAAAATGTGTGCAGATATTAACTGGCAATAATATGAAATGCAATTGCCATCAAATGAAGGCTAGGTTGGATGGCACAAACAAGCATACATTGCTCTTTTGGGAGGAGCAAGGTGAATTCCTGTTTTTGGCACATGCAAGGGTACATTGTCCTTTTGAGGTGGTGGGACCAAACTGAGCTCATAGTATGGCGCCAAGAATATGCTGCTCTTGTTACTCACCTTGTTTTGCATCATTCCTGTTAGATCATGTGAGGGTCATACCTGTCATCTGTCCAGATTTCTGCAGAATGTCCACATTTTCCCTCATATTTTTGTCCTGTTTCTACTAAAATGTGTAGTTTACTGGAAAATCACTGGCAAATCATTGAGGACTGAATTAAGAAAATAATGGTAGACACCTGAGTTTCAAACTTCATATCCTTCACAAAGTTTATGCTAATGGTAATGCAAAACTTGTTATTCTATCAACTTTCTAAGTTTGTAAGAGCCATATTTAAATACTGTCCCTATTCTGGGGCCTTTGTCCATCCATTATTTGCAGCTTTGTCCAGACTTTTTTGCTCTAAGAGTTTGAGAGATATGGTAAGGGTTTTGAAGTCAGAATTTACAATGTGTCTCATTACTTTCTAACTTCTCTCAGTAAAGATTTTCCATTACAAACATACAATGCTAAACTGGGGCCAGGCAATGATCATCATTACTTTGGAGTGGTATTACTGTTTGAATCTTTCATGCCTGATGGCTGCTACTTTGCAATGGACACAAACAAGTGAAATAACTCTGTGCTGTCACAAGTTACTTTACTTTCTGTGCACCTCTCTCAAGTGATGAAATACAAGGACATGCCATAATATTATTATACATTACAGTACATGTTTAGGACTTGCAAATGCTAGGTCTGTATTCAACAATTTTGAAATCACCAGGAAAAAACAGCATAAAGTCTGCACAGATGCTTTATAGCTTGTTGAACAGCTCCACAAGATTGGTTGATTAGCATGCAGTTCACCTTGTTATGCTGTAATTAGCATCACTGAAGCACAGAGTAAGACAGATGCTATCCATTACTAATGCACTCCATTATAAAAATGCAAAATGTGTAGCTAGACAAACTGATGTTGAGGACAGTTATTACACTGTTTAACTCACTGAGTCTTTTTCATAACAGTATATCTCTAAAGAGGAGTACTGAACTCCATCAGGTATGTTCCCATTTTGTTACCTACATAATTCATGTGCTGGAATGTAGTTAAGAATAATGTGATGCAAAGGCTTTTACATGTTTATCTGTATACATTACAACTGTACTGATAGCATGGGCTTGTTGTCAAGCCATTTCAGAGGTACACATGGCAATCAGTCCTTAGCCTGTTATTTTGTTTGGGGGGGGCAAAGATGAGTTACTGCTATGACACAAACAGTAATGGACTGTGATATTGGGTGAGTGAGCTTAGTTGCTTTACTGCTATGGTACAAACAAGGATATGTTTGTCTTGTTACTCTCCTTGTTATGCATCCTTCCTCTTGTTAGTTTTGGACATATGCATACTCATTCATGCTTATCCAGGAGGAATACTGACAACCTTCCTTTACTGCTTTATCCGTGAACAGTTAATTTGTAGTAATGTGATCCTTATATGTAATATCATTCTTTTGCTTTTAGGACACAATGTCTGCTCATCGTAGGCCCCCATTTACCAGCAAAGAAGATGATCTCATCATTGAGACCTTAAGACAAACTGCAGCAGTGCTGCTGGCCAGGGGGTGGCCCAATATGGCAAAGCGTACAGCTCTTTGGACTGAATTAGTCTCAAACATCAGTTCCACTGGGCGAAACGGTCACATCTATGAACAGCTGGGTCACAGAGCCACAGATATGATCACTGCTGCACGGAGGCTGCAGGTGCAGGGGCACATGATCAGCATTTCACCAGAGAAGGCCTAGCTGGAGAACCCCTTTCACTGCCACTGAGGAATTCCTGGTGAACATTGTCACCCAGGACAGCTCCCAGCAATCCATTTCCCAGTATGTGCAGGACATGGGCCCACAAGAGGATCTTCCAGGTATGCTTTGTTAGATGATCATTAGAAAAGTATGGCATAATAAAATATTTTCTATAATTTCTATGCCTGTGTAAGTTGTTTTTTGGGTGGGGGGATGTAAGATCGCTACAATTATAAGCTTGTTTTGAAGTTGTCAGCCATGTTCTTGTTGACATTTGATTTACTGCAGATATAGAGAAGTATATAGCTTGCATTGGTCAATCATATTTTTGAGAACCACATCTAGAATATAAGAGACCCTTGTGGTGTGGTGTACTGCACTCTTTGTTCCACGGCATATGAGCTACCAAAGCCCAGGCAGTATTGTGCAAGTGAGTTTGACCTTTATATTGTGGTCTCATCCTAGGTGAGGTTATAATGCTGCTCAGACATAGGGACATACCTGTCTGGGAGACATATGTATAGAGCTCATTCATGTCTGACACCATATTGTCCATAGAGGTACATCTCAAGTTGTTCATAGCAACATGAACTATGATGTATTAGTAGTGGGACTTGTTGTGGAGAGACTTGATTGCATGTGTGATGTGACAACTACTTGTGCCAGACAGCTAATCCTAAACTTATCATTGTTAAAGCTGGTGAGTGGGGTGTCTGTATATCTCACTATATAGTCAGCTATGAGGAAACCCTTTGGAATAGATGACTATTGCCTTAAGCACTTCCTGTGTGAGACACGGTTGCTATTTTGTATGCATATTGTGTGGTTTGTGTGTAGTACTAGGTGTAGCATGTCAGTGTTTTGGATGTCTTTGCTGTTTAGCTAGGTTTCTGGAGAGTACCTCCACACATGATGATTTGTGTTGGGTGCATATGATTAGTAGCAGTCTAGGTGTAGGAGCTTACACATCAGATATTTGGCATTGTTTTGGATTTGAACTGTCACACCAATGCAAAATCAGAACACAGGATGGATGCCTTAGTCCTCTTTGCCACACAAACAGCTTTGCAGCCAAGGACTGAAGTCATTTTTCACACAACCAAATACATCTGAAAGTATACTGCTATCAAACTATCAGCTGTGACTTCTACTTTTAATTCTCTGTATTATATTTGGACTAAGTGCACTTAGGGATCACACAACCTGTTAGGATTTTGCTTGCAAACATACAGCTCTGTCTTACATGTATGTATTTGTTTTTACTTCATCTTGTATCTGAGCAGTAGTGTGAGACATGCAGTATGTAATACATTCAATAGCATAGGCCTTACAATATGTAAGGATATTAACTGGGGAGTTATATGATATGCATTTGCCAGCAAGTGAAGACCAGGTTGGATGTCATGAACAGGTATATACTGTTTTTGTGGAAGGACCGTAGCTGTTACTGTTATGGCACAAGCAAGGGTACACTGCTCTTTTGTGGGGGTGGGGGAGGAACAAAGGTTATGGACTGTTATATCACAAACAAGCATAGCCTGTTCTTTTGGGGGTAAGAAAAGGTGGCACTGCTATGGCACAAACAAGGATATGATGCTTTTGCTACATTCTTTGTCCTGTTTCCTGCTTTTTTTGATCTTGGGAAGGGTTGTGACGTCAGAAACTGCAATGTGTATCATTACTGTCTAACTCCTCTATTGAATTATTTAACCATACAAAGGTATGCGTCTAAACTGAGTCCATTCAGTGAACATCAGTATTCTGCAGATGTATGACTGTGTGAATGTTTCATGACTGAGACCTACTAATTACAAATGGACACATATTAGCAAAATAAGTGTTAATTTATCATAAGTTATGGTACTTTTTGTACAAATCCACCACTACTTACTTGCTTACTGTTCCTAGTTAAGAAATACAAGGATATTTCATATTATTATTAAAGAATACTCTCTAGGTTTAGAACTTACCTTGCAAATTCAGCAGTTGACACACTTTTAGTTCAGGGATGACTGTGTGATATGTGAGTAGGAGAAAGGTGTTAGGTTCCTAGGTTGTCAGTGAATGTGCTATGCATTGTCTATTAGCCAAAGCAAGGGCATACTGAGCATAACTACATCTGCCTACAGGGACAGCAACTAGTGGTTCATTCTCTGACTCCTCCTCTGACTGTGGCTGTGGTGCCCTACTGTAGGCATTGGTGAGGTGATGTGTGGCTCTTCCCCTTGTTGATCCTGCTGCAGCTGTTTCCACAAGATCAGATTGTAGAGCATAGCACATACTGTAAATATCTGTGTACATGTGCGTGGATTATACTGCAGAGCTCCACCAGAAATATCTAGGCATTGGAAACATGACGTCAGCAGCCCAAACACATGCTGTATGTTTCTAGTTTGAGCATGTGCCTCATTATGGCATTCTTCCACTAGTGTGTGTGCAAGTCTGATGGGTGTCATGATCCATAGTTCCAGGGGGTAGTCAGCATCCCCCAATAAATGACCCTGTAGGATGTCCCCCCTAGCAAACATCTGATACAGCTGTGATATGTGCCAGATATGGGAGTCATGATAACTGCCAGGGTTGTCAGCACATACATTCAAGATAATTCCATGGACATTACACAAGCCTTGGCAGTTGATGGAGTGGTATCCCTTGCAGTGAATGTAGATTCTACCCTGCTCACCAGGTGGTGCCTTAATGTGTACTTGTGTCCAATCTATGGCACCCACTACTTCAGGGTAGTGCACAACATGGTAGAAGTGTTGCATATTGATGGCCCTCTCCTCAGAAGTACAGGGAAAAATATGTGTTCACTGGCATGTATGAGCATAGTATCCAGGAATTGGTGGAGGATCCTGGATGATGATGCCTGTGACACACTCATCATGTCCCCATTTGGTTTTGAAAAGTATCTGAAGCTAATATTGTAAGGGATACACATACCTTAGTTTCCACTGAGATGGGTTCCCCAGTTGGCTCTGACTCTAAGTTTAGAGTGGCAGAGCTCACAGAATTCTTCTAATGTGTCCCTGTCCACCCTGTAATGCTCTACAATCTCCATCTCATGTTGTACCTGGAGAGTTACCCTGGGCCTGAACACACTTCTTTTCCTTGGTCTAGACCTATTGTCACCAGCACCAGCAGCATTTGCTTCAGCTTGTAGCACATACAGATGTAGAATAGCTGCAGCAACCCCTATCATTTTTCAGTTAAAATTTCCTTATCTCTACTCCAATGGTATTGAAGTATTCAGGAAAAAACAGAATGGAGGTGACATGGCTTCTTTCTTTATAGCTTGTTGAATAGATCCACCTTGTTGGACTGATTAACATGCAATTTACCCACTTATGCTATAATTAGTATCTATTAAACACAGCTGCTGATTGCTCAATATAAATAATGGTGTGCAATGCACACCTCCATGCAGCTCCATTTAAATATGGTAAAAACAGCCAAAATGAGCATAACTTAAGGTTGGTATTACTTTCTGTAATATTGTGCAAACATGGAGCACAAAAACTAAAAGACAGGTTTCACACCCTGTACTCGAACCCAGGACCATTTATAGTGTAGCCCTACACATTTACATGGTACATAGTAAAACCTGACATTTATTCTCCTTTTTTTCACTGGTGCACTAAGCACCACATTGTGCAAACAATGAAAAAAAAAATTAAGCAGACAGCCAGGATGCATTTCAACACAAAATTCAGGAGATGAGGCACAACTTGTAAATTGTGCACTACTTGCATAAACTTTCATCCTCCACAGACCTACATGTACACCTTTAAAAGTGTAACTTGACACATCCCCCTGATGTCATCAGTCATTGTTGACATGCATTGAAAACAACAACACTGTGGAACAGCCTACACAAAGTGAACATCCCTACACGGTTACTCTTTTTTTGGGATTCAACAATTCTAATGCGTTTTGACCTCATTTGCATCTTCACCATGCTGACAGCCTAGAATGGTTACTAACCACGTAGATTCCATGCTGACAGCCTGGAATCTACATGGCTAGTAACCATGTAACAGGGAAACTGCACTGGAGCACAATGTGGTAAACACAAAGCAGGGTATTACCTTACCTATATATCTGATACATACTATATATGCTTACAGTGCATTATGATAATCTGTTTCATGCGGTATAAACATTTTAGCAGCCTGCATTACTTACATGCATATTCTTCATTTGGGAGTGGGAAGCAAAGGTGCTTTTATGTCATGACACTTATAATGAACATTTTATTTTTGTTAGTAATTTTCTAGCATCCACAATGTGCAATCAGGGCATAATATGTGGTGTTACATGTTAAGGTCGGTTCTGTACACATTTAAGAGTTTTTACTTGATCTGTTTTTTTTTGTAGACTCCTTTCCGTGGCTGTATTTGGAATGTTTCCAAATATGTGGCCAACACGAACACTGAGTCTATGCTGTTTGATTACAGGTTGCTGGATCACTCCGCCATGTTGGCTTGCTTCATTAGCATGAAATTCAGGTACTTATGCTGACATTTGTGTCAGCAAAGTTTCTATGTTTGCATGTGTGTGCACCTCTTTACAAAGATTACTGAATCTAAAACTTGTCTCGGCCATGTATGCATTGCACTGCAATGTGCACATGGAAAAATTATCATGTAAGCTTTATTGAATTCCCCCTGAGAATGTCTAATATTACACATTGATACAAATACATGACTTAAAGACCTGCTTGAAAAATATTAATTGTTGCCGATATGTATAAACTTGATATACTGATCAGCTTTGGACCTATGTAAATCATTTATTTTATAACTGATTTGTTTATCTATTGTTTTAAAACTAAATAAAAAAAAAAAAGTTGTAGGCACAAGTCTTTCAAAAACCTTTGATAACTGGCTAAGTAAAATGGTTGCTTTATATATTTCTATTTTATTTTTTCTGCACCTTTGTGCAGAGGAGTCACTTTAGCATTCTGCCATAACTCCTTAAAGGAAGTTTCAGTGAGATGTCTATCTATTATATACATAAACAAAAAACATAAGCATAAACAAAGTTCATTCAGCACAATTCATTACAAATGCACTGTAAACAAATTTTAAACCATTGCAATGGTTCTTCAGTAATGCTAGTACTTCATAACTATCGTACTCGTATAATATTCTGACCACATCAAAGCACACAAAATATGTTTTATGGATGATGGCTTTGCTCCCAGCACATTCCATTGTGGGGGGACTTCACCACCACATCTCTTTACTTACATACATGTTTATTCCATGGCTGCACAACTGCAGCCAGAGGGATTACATTAATATTATGCTATACTTTAAAGAACATTAAATTGATTACAGCACACACTGGCACATTAATTTTGATGGGTTGTGAGAGTTTTCTAACTTTTGCTACTCATCAACAAAATGAGAATATATATATATATATATATATATATATATATATATATATATATACACATATCTGTGTGTGTGTGTGTGTATAATGTGTGTGTGTAGTTATACTATATATTTAAACACAAAACAGACACGGCGAAACATTTACTTTTTTATGTCAAATTCTACCAACTAAAAACCAGACTATTCTCTAATTTCCCTCTGCATTTAATATTTGTGTAGCAAGCTTCTAAATATCAGTAACCTATATGATTTAGAAGCATTCTGTTCTTGTCTATTTTCTCCTCCTTTTTTGTAATTCTGAGTGCCTCTGTTAATGGATTTCTCTTTTTTACTCTTACCTTGCACAGGATCTTTGTTTCTGAATAATCTAGGATGTACTTTAATTACCCTTACACACACTAACAGCCAAGAAAGAACATAACCTGTTATTTGTTATATTCTTACATTATACTAAGTGGCTTTACTAAACATAAAACTGCAGTCATTGTTGCTCAACCATCTGGCTTTATCTGTGGCCTGGACTATAGCTGAAACATGCTCTTATGGGATCAGTATACTAACATTAGATAACAAACATTAATCAAGGGAATAACATAACCTTTAAAAGTTAAAGTATTCTATGTTACATCAAAAGCAGCTTTGTATAATAAAGCAGTTGAGTTTTTTTTAATGTGAGGCTTAACTTTCAATGTAATGTGGCTTTTGTTTCATGTCTGATAGCTACTATTAAAGGATGTGACATTTTTCTAGGAAATGGCTTTCACACCATGTGCTGTTACAAAACTGCTTGTTATCCATATGGACTTGGCAGCAACTGTCTGAAGATACAGTTTCAGTTTAAATTGATAATTTTGTTTATGCTGGAAGAAAGTTACTGCTTATGTAACAATCTTTCTGTTTTCCTGCACAAAACTGAATGTTGTTCTCATTCCAGTCAGTATCAAGTGACCACTTTATTTTTTGTTATGTTAAAGCATGTGTGTGATGGTAAAGTTTTGCATCTTACATATTTGGCTTTGTTTTTCTCATGAATAAATTACTGGCTGATTTTCTGAATGATAAAAATATTTGCATTTGGAAGTGCTTTATTTAGTCACTCATTAAATATGACTGCAAAGGAAAAGGGTTTGAACTTTTGCAAAGGTGTTTACTTGTGTCACATACAAAGTTTTTTTATTTTAATGTTTTCCTTAAATGCATCCTGTCCTTTTGCCACTTTTTAAATATTTCATGATTTTCTTGCTTAAGCAGTTCTTTTCCTCTGTAGCTTATGTTAACACATCTGATGTAGAGAAAAACTTACAATGTATTATAAACTAGAGACAGAAACATATATTTGACATTACCATAAATATTAGTTTTTCTGCTTCACATTCATACACAGTAGAGAAACATATGTATACTTATCTTTGGTATTGTTAAAAATGTGTTACCATAGGATCATAGGACATTACTAAGCTAATGGGCTGAGGGCCCTTAACAAGCCTAGCATGTTTGTGCTGTTTATTTATTGGCTTCTACACTTTCCGGGGATTTTCTTTTTTGATATGCTGTTTGTTTGTTAAATTTTACCCTTGTTACCATGATCAGTGCCTATTGCCCCTGGCAAGAGGGACACAGGTGGAACCCTTGGGGTGAATTTACAGTTACCCATCCAATCATCCAAATTGTGTTTCAAGAGGGCCAATGAGGTGCTCTGTTTGATGTGAAGTGGGAGTCTATTCCAAAGGTGTGGTAACCTGTAGGAGACAAATCTGTCCCTCCAGCAGGTTCTATTGATGTCACATACCAGGTTTATGTTTTTAGAGTGAGTAACCTGTGTGCCATTTGACTTGCAGATGTGCAGCATTTCCAATAAAGCAGGGTCAGAGATCACCTTATATGCAAGGCTGAGATAATTTCTGAGTAGTCTGTATGAAACAGAATAAAGTGACACTGATTTCAGCTGATTCACATAAGATAGCTGCTGAACACCTTGAATTTTCTTTGTGAGGAACCTTTGTGGTGTCTCCAAATGTTGCGGGTGCTTTGAAAGGTACATGCCAAAAGGGGTGTTGTACTCAATTATTGGCCTAATGAGTGAAGAGCACAGGGAGGTGGTAACATTTTTTCGAGGCAATGCACTTACTTATGAGGTGAGCCATATAGAATGTCCTTCTTACCACTCTGGAGACATAGTGATCAAAGGAAAGTTTGCTGTCAACCCGAGTGCCCACATCTCTCACCACTGAGTGCATACTTAGTGTATTGCCATTGATGTGGTAATTTGCAGGAATATTGCTCTTTATGAAAAGGATGATAATACATTTTTTTGCATTAAGTTTGAGGCCATGACTTTGGCACCAATCATTTATTTGCATAAGTGACCACATCCAGTTTACAGTCCTCAGCAAACTTTGCCAGCCACAGACTCTTGGTTTTAGCTTGTACTTCAGAGAAATAGATTCCAAACATTAGAGGTTCCAGGACTGATCCCTGTGGAACACCACTGGTAATGGGTCTGCTGTTGGAGGTGGATTTCCCTGTTTTGACTGTATGAGTTCTATCAGAAAGCCAGTTCACAACCCACCTTATGATATAAGGGTTGATGTCTAGCTGGGAGAGTTTGTCAGTGATGCCCAAGTGAGGGATAGTGTCAAATGCCTTGGCCAGGTCTAGGTAGGCTGTATGCACAGATTTCCCCTCATCCAGGGTCCTTGTGACTGTCTCAAAGAAGTCCACCGGGTTTAACAAGCATGATCTCCCCTTGACAAATCCAAACTGAGTAGGTTCTAGTGTATGGACGTTTCCTATATTTTTGTTAATAAGGTCCATGATGATTCTCTCCATGGCCTTGCAGATAAGGCAAGTCAGGCTAATAGGTCTGTAGTTCCCAGGGCCAGTAGAAGCACCACCTTTGTGCAGGGAGATAACAGTGGCTGTTTTTCATTCAGCTGGGCTGAAGCCAGTGCATAGACTGTGAATGAAAAGAGTAGCCAATGGTGATGCTAACTCTTGTTGGAGCCCATGTAGGATGCAGCATGGGATGTTATCAGTTCCCATTGATGCTGTATGTTTGGCCTTAGAGATGGTGTTTATGACCTGCTCTTTAGAGATACAAGGTAGGGGGCAGGTGGTAAGGATGTCAAGAAGTACATGTGGCAGGGATGGAGGAGTGAAGTTTTCACCAAACTTGTTGGCTAGCAGGTTAGCTATGTCCACTGGCTCAGTTTAAGTGTTACCATTAACTACCAGTTCGGTGCAAATCTGAGGCTTACCTTTTAGGTTATAGATGTAACTAAAGAATGCTTTATAGTTGTTCTTGGTTGAAGAAGCTAACTTGGATTCATAGTTTGCCTTTGAGGACTTCACAAGAAGTCTTATTTGCTTATTTAAGCTGAGGAGAGTGTATCTCCCATTTATAGCCTGCTTCCTCTTACACTTGGACAGCAGTTACTTCCTTTTGTTGTAAAGCCTGTTAATGGTGGTTCTCCACCAAGCAGGTTTGCTTTTTTTTAAAGAACTTGATTTGGTCCTAACAGGTACTGTTGAGTCAATGCAGTTATACAGGTGCTTGTATAGGGCATTGGTGTAGAGCTTGGCATAGTTAACAGTTCCATCTGAAGGGAGAGGTGCAATGAAGCTATTTATACCATCCAGTAAGAGGTTATAATCTGCTTTGGAGAGTTTTTTTTTAGTCTAGTTGTTGCTAGGGGATGGTCAGGTGTGATAGTTACCTCAAATGAGACTGATTTCTGGTCAGCTCTCACCAAGGATGAACTCACAGTGGGGGAGCTACAGTGGTCTCCTATATTTGTAAGCACCAGGTCCAGGATGTTGGTGCCCTTGGTGGGGTGTCAACCAGCTGGTTCAGGGCATTGGAGTTGACAAAGTTGAAGAACCTTTGGGCAGCTGAGTTTTAGTACAAGTAATAAACACAGTTAATGCTAGGGTAGTTAAAGTTACCCAAAACTATGGTGTTAGGATGGATCTTGATAGACTCAAGTTGATCCAAATAGGCAGAGTAGGTGTACTAATTCATGGAGAGGGTTCTTTAGCTGGAAATGACTTGAATAGATGTCCTACCAACAGTTAGTTGCACCTGAAGTATGTCTAGAGCATCATACTGTTTGATCCAGCTGGAGGTGTATTTATCCTTGAAGAATATTGATACACCACCTCCTTAATTTCCTTGCCTTCAGTTTGTGGTCTGAATGTGTGGAAGGAGGTGTAACCCAGTATGGCTGGGGTGCTCTCCACAGCCTTGAACCAGGTCTCTGTGACTGCACAAATGTCTGCATCCACCAGGTTGAGGACTGCCTCCAGTGAGTGCAGTTTCATGTTAAGACTTTTAGGATTTAGCAACATGACCTTATTTTTATGTCGACAGTTTTGTCCTTGCGACATTGCCTAAAAAAGGCACTTTTGGGTGTAGCAAGAGCCTTAGCCAGTAGCTGAAATCCCAGTGGTGACAGATGAAGAACATCTCTAGCAAAGCATCAAGGTCTGTCGATCATGTTATCCCAGGCTGGCAGATACTGGATCCCCTTAGAATGACACAAAAAACTAAGCCAATTATTGAAGTCCCTCATTTTCTTTTTGTATTGAGGAATCATTCTAGGAAAAGGTTTATATTGTTTGGATGTCTCTCCTCATTTAAGAACCACTGAGCTGGAATTGTAACTCACTTTAAGTTCCCATTTGCAGTAACAGCAATTGACATATTACACTTAAGCTCTATGTTATTTTTCTGCAGTACATGTAAGAGAATTTCTACCATCAGAATGTTTATTTATATGACTAAATCTGACAATAAATGCAAGGCAAGTAGCACATGGATTATTGTAATTTTGCTTCCCAAGTTCTTAGATTGTTCTGCTCCTGAACTAGATAGGAGTATTACAATTTTCTTTGCTTTTCACAAATGTTGTGGCAGCATTTTCTCCATACTTGTCATAATCTGCTAAGTCTGGAAGCATGACGATGTTTCCTATTTCAAAGTGAGACAGCCTCATTCAGGGTTTGCTGAAATTATTTTTCTGGAACTCATAAGTGGGACATTTTCTTTAGAGGCAGTCTTCCCATCTCAGAATCACAGTGAAGTATATCAACAGTAGCTAATGGAAAACTACACCCTCTCCTACAGTTTAAGTCAACCACAAGGCTTCTTTTTTCCATAGGTTCATAAGTGTGTACTAGGCTAATGGCCCTGGAGCCTTTACAAGCCTATCCCATGGAAGTGCCCTGGCATCTTGCCACCCAATGTTAGTTCCTAGTGCCTCTATCAAGCAGATCCACTGGAGTGATCCCCTAGGTGAACTTTCTATTACACATCATTCATCAAGATTTCTCTTGAAGAGGGTCAGTGAGGTGCTCTGCTTGACATGTATGGGAAGTCTTTTCCAGAATATGGGCAGTCTTTGGGTGAGGAACCTGTCCCCCCAGTATGTTCTGTTGATTGTGGTAATGAGGTTGAGGTTTCTGAAGCATGTGGTGAGGAGGGATTGGGATTTCTTTGGATGTAGCATTTCTATCAGACCTGGGTCAGACATAGCTTTGTAAGTCAAGCAGAGATTGCCTCTAAGTAGGCGATATGAGACAGAGAATATCTGAAGTCTTTTGAGTCTGTCCATGTAGGACATGTGCTTAAGGCCTAGGATCTTTTTTGTGAGGTACTTCTTTGGCCTTTCCAGTTGTTGCAGGTGTCTAGTGAGGTACATGCCAAATAGGGCATTATACTCTATGATTGGTCTAGTGAGGGAAGAGTAGAGAGAAGATGACCTCTTTCTTCCTGGATGCAAAACCCTTGGTAATGAGATGTGCCACACAGAAGGACTTTCTGACCACTGTGGCAATGTGGTGGTTGAAGGAGAGGTTGCTGTCAACCTGTGTCCCCAGATTTCTTATAACACCTTCAGTGTTCAGTGGGCTCCCATCGATGTGGTAATTAGTGGGAACTAAGTTTTTACCAAAGGGGATGACGACGCATTTTTGGCATTAAGCTTAAGGCCATGCTTTTGACACCAGTCATTGGTCTCATTGAGGCCTTTCTGTAGGATGTCTGCATCACTTGGGGAGTTAATAATGGGTCCCAGCTTGCAGTCATCTGCAAACTTGGTCAGCCAGAGTCCCTTTGTGTTGGCCTGGACTTCTGAGAAGTAGATGCCAAACAGGAGAAGACTCAGGACCAATCTCTGTAGGACTCCACTTATGACTGGTCAGTAGTCTTACTTGGAGTCCGCTACTTTCACACTGTGTGTTTTATCTGTGAGCCAATTTGTGACCCACCTAGTGATACAGGGGTTGATGCATAGTTTAGTGGTTTATCAACAATTCCCGAGTGAGGAATAGTATCAAAGGCCTTGGCCAGATCGAGGTAGGCTGTATGCATTGCCTTACCTTCATCCACAGCCCTGGTGACTGACTCAAAGAAGTCAACCAGGTTGAGCAGGCATGATCTCCCTTTCACAAAGCCAAATTGCATGGGGTCTAGAATTTGGAGATTTCCTATTTCTTTTTTAATCCAGTCCGTGATGATATGCTCTATAGCTTTACATATCAGACTCATCAGGCTAATGGGGCAATAATTCCCAGGGTCTGTAGTCACTCCCCCTTTATGGAGAGGGATGACTGTAGTAGTGCACCATTCAGTAGGGACAAAGCCTGAGGTAAGGCTGTGACTGAACAGGGAACACGGATGTGGTGCCAGTTCACTTTGTAGCTCATATAGAACACAGCCAGGGATATTATTGGGTCCCATCGAAGCTGTATTATTGGCCTTGGACAATGGAGCTTTAACCTGTGCTGCAGTAATGCTGGGTGCCTGGCATTCTTCCGGTATTGTGATTGGTCCTTTAGGGGGGAGAAAGGAGTAAATTTGGCACTGAATCTGTCGGCCAGTATGGTGGCAATATCTGTTGGCTGAGTATAGGAGGTATCATTGTGTAGTATCTCAGAGCAAATATGGATATTGCCATGGAGGTTCTTGATATGCCTGTAGAAGGCTTTGTGATTGTTTTTAGTGTCTGTCACAATTCTGCCTTCAAAGCTGGCTTTAGAGGATTTGATGAGGGATCTCAACTTTTTGTTGAGGCTAATAAGGGAGTTTTTCCAGTCTTGGGACTTCACATTTTTCTGCAACAGTTTCTTCCTTGTGTTATAGAGTTTATTAATGGCAGGGGATCACCAGATTGGTTTCCTTTTTTTGGAGCAGTGTCTTGGTTCTGTTGGGTATGGCTAGTTCCATGCATTTGTGTACATGTTCGTACATTGCATTGGTGTATGATTCGGCAGTAGTGCAGATATTTTCCATTGGCATGGGTGTTGTGAAGTTAGCCACCTCTGTTTTTAGGAGTCCAAAGTCAGCTTTGGAGAAGTTTTTCAAGGGGGTGTGGGTGAGATGTGGATTTCCATGGTGATTAGTTTATGGTCAGATCTGACCAGGGAGGGATTGACTATTGGTGTAGAGCAATGGTTGCCCATGTTAGTAATAACCAGGTCAAGGATGTTGCTTCCTCTATTGGGGGTCAGAATGAGCTGGCCCAGAGCATTGGAATTGATGAATTCCAGGAAGTGTTGGGCCAGTTTATTGGTGCTTGAGTAGTTTTCCCAGTTGATGGAGGGCTAGTTAAAGTCTCCTAGTCAGAGTGTTGGATTGGACCTTGATAGATTCCAGGGTGCTTAGGGACATGGAGTGAGGGTCTAGGGACATGGTTGGGGGCCTATAGCAGGCTATGCTATGGATCGCCGTCTTACCCAATGTCAGTTGCACCTGAAGTATCTCAGATGCGTTATGCTGGGCTACTAGTCTGGAGGTGTGCATATCCTTTATGAATATGAAGATACCACCACCTTTGGAGCCTCAGTCCATGTTTTGGGACTGAAAGGTGTGGAATGACATACAGCCTGGTAGCACAGGGGTACTTTCTGCAGCTTTAAACCAGTTCTTGGTTAAGGCACAAATGTCGAAGTTCTCCATTTTGAGAAGTGCTTCTAGTGAGTGCATCTTGAGATTTAGACTTCTAGCATTGAGCAGCATGACTCTAGATTGCATTTATTTATAGCTGTTATGGTGGTAATTTGGTCTTTGGAACACTGCCTAAAAAAGGCACTATAGGGGTGGTAAGAGCCTTAGCCAGTACCCAGAAAACCAGGGGTGACAGATGCAGGCCATCTCTGGCAAAGCATTGAGGTTTACAAATTATGTCATCCCAAGCAGACAGATACTGGATCCCCTTAGAATGACACCAGAAACCTAGCCAATTGTTGAAGTCAATCATTTTTTGTTTGTACTGCAATATCATTCTGAGTGATGGTAGGATACTGCTCAGGGCTAGTGTCATACCTGCCTGGGCCACATGATCTGAGAGCTCCACCATGTCTCTTTTCATGTAGTCCAGGGAGGTACGTCTCAGATCATTCACACCCACATGGACAATGACAGAGCCATACTTGTACTTGTTGTGGAGTGACCTGAGTGTATTTGTTATGTGTTGGATTTTGGCACCTGATAGACAGCTGACTGTTACCTTCTCCTTATTCAACCTAGTGAGTGGGACATCTGTGTGCCTCACTATTGAGATACCTATGATTAGTATATTGGGCAGGGTGTTTAGCCTTAGGGGCCTAGGTTGTGGGGCACACTGTGGAAGTGAGATATGTATGTTGCGATTTGTGCTGTGTTGTGGTGGTTGAGTGCATTTCTGTCTTGGCGATCTCTGCTGTTTGGGTAAATTTCTATTAAGAGCCTCCACAAAGGTGGGTGTGTGGTTTGAGTTTTTATGTGAGAGCTGTGATAGTGGGTGTTTCAGAGGGCTATGTGTTCCATGTAGTATGGTGCAGGTGTTGACCTTCTTCTCTTGACCAGCTAGTCCGGTCTTGGCTGGAGAGTGCATAGCTTCCAATTTGGAGATATAAGTGCATCTCTCACAAGAATGAGTGTTGGGAGGTAAGAGTAGGGGGTTGTCTGTGTTCATGAGGCAGTTGCTGCACTGCCCCAGAATGCCCAGATGCACCATGTTAATAGGAGAAAGCACAGGGAACTGCCCTTTAATCATGCCAGGAGGGGTAGTCATAACTGCTAAGTACTGGAGCAATTTCAGTGTAGAATGACTAGTGCTGATGGCACTTAGATGTGCTACAATAATTGCTGCAAATAAACCTGTTGAAGTGCAAAGTGATTAGGCTATTTGAAGTGCAAGAGAGAAAGAACTAGCAAGATCTTAGGGAAAAATTGAAAGCAGAATTTTTGGCACCAGCAATAATTTGCATCAGGTCGGCGCCACAGTGTGGAGCTTAAACAAGCACAAACTCACACAAACATGGGATTTTAAACCAGAAAATTGAAAGGGATGGAAAAAACTGCCCAAACAGCCAATAAACTACAATTTCTGGGCCAGAAACCACTCCTCCCGTGGTAGATAGGCTACCTAGTGCTTATCACCCCCACTGATAAGCTAGAAGGCATCCCTCCAAACAGAAAGACTTGGGGGGCTCAGAAGCTTGCAAACAGTCCTGGCTACAGCAAATCTGTATCTGGACTAGACTAGTTACAGGAAAGGCAGGAAACAAGCACAAACATGTTTTTAAACCATAAAGTTGAAAGAGATGGAAAAACTGCCCAAACGGCCAACAAACTACAGTTTCTAGGTGAGAAACCACTCCTCTCATGGTAGATAGGCTACCTAGTGCTTACCATTCCCACTGATAAGCTAGAAAGCTTCCCTCTAACACAGAAAGGCTTGGGGGGCTCAGAAGCTTACACACATTCCTAGATATCGCAAATCTGTATCTGGACTAGACTAGTTACAGGAAAGGCAGGAAACAAGTGCAAATGTAGGCTTTTAAACCAGAAAGTTGAAAGGAATGGAAAAACTGCCCAAACGGCCATTAAACTACAGTTTCTGCACCGGAAATCTCTCTTCTTGTGGCTGATAGGCTACCTAGTGCTTACCACTCCCACTGATAAGCTAGAAGGCTTCCCTCCAACACAGAAAGGCTTGATGGGCTCAGAAACCTACAGACAGTCCTGGATATAGGAAATCTGTATCTGGACTAGACTAGTTACAGGAAAGGTGAGAAAAAGTGCAAACATGGCTTTTAAACCAGAAAATTGAAAGGGATGGAAAAACTGCCCAAACAGCCAATAAACTACAATTTCTGGGCCAGAAACCACTCCTCTTGTGGTAGATATGCTACCTAGTGCTTACCACTCTCTCTGATAAGCTAGAAGGCTTCCCTCCAACACAGAAAGGCTTGGGGAGGCTTATAAGCTTACAAACAGTCATGGATATGGCAAATCTGTATCTGGACTAGACTAGTTACAGGAAAGGCAGGAAACAAGCGCAAACACCGGCTTTTAAACCAGAAAGTTGAAAGGGAAGGAAAAACTGTCTGAATGGCCACAAACTGCAATTTCTGGGCCAGAAACCACTCCTGTTGCGGTAGATAGGCTACCTAGTGCTTACCACTCCCACTAATAAGCTAGAAGGCTTCCCTACAACACAGAGAGGCCTGGGGGGGCTCAGAAGTTTGCAAACAGTCCTGGATGCAGCAAATCTGTATCTGGACTAGACTAGTTACAGGAAAGGCAGGAAACAAGCTTAGATATAATATATCATACTACCAATATAGTATAGTCCCAGTATTGCTTTAGGTATGTGAAACCTACCTGTACTTAATATTTTTTGATTCCTTGCTTTGGAAACAAAGTAATGGCTGATTTTCTGAATGATAAACATATTTGCATGATTGGAAGTGCTTCATTTATTCACTCATTAAAGATGACTGCAAAGGAAAAGGGTCTGTTTGAACTTCTGCAGAGGTGTTTACTTGTATCATCTCTGGTGATGTCAAATGTATTTTTTTTCTGTCTCTTGTTTATAATAAATTGGAAAGCTCACCAAACTCTTAAACATAAGTTATCACATACTTTAGCAGATGAATTTGTCTCCCCCTGCTTTATACAAATGAAGTTATCACCTTTCAGTTCTAACAAATACTCACTGACAGAGGTCAAATATCAATAAATATCAATCAAATGTCAAATAGCAATACAATTGTGTAGGCCATCATGTATGCTTCAATACAAAATATTCTGATGCCTTGTATGTAGCATGGTTTTGGAATTAGTAATTCAAATATGAACAAGCAATATTTGATACCTAGAGGCACTGCAGGAGATAACTGCAGAAATGCCTGGAGACGCACTCAGCTGTAATGAGTTAAGAAGAGCCAATACCTCCGATCTATAGGGATGTTTTTTCTTTTTCAGGGAGTTTTATAATTACTGGTAGAACACCACATACTATAACTCAGAAATTATTTCCTGAAGAATTTTGTGAAATGCCAAACACAGAATAACACCTTTTGCATCAATTTGCATTTTATTGGGCAATAAGAAATATAAAACTCTGATGTCTGGATTTATTGACTGTCTGTAATCCTGAATGATTTACCAGCAAATCAAACTTTTTTGAAAGACATAGCAAAATTATAAGGAAAATCAGGGAAGGTCTGCAATATCAGGGGGAGTGACAGGTATGCATTACTCATCAATGACGTAAATAAAAGTGACTTACTCATGTTACTGTTTGATGACTGCTACACAGCAGTCTTTGATTTGATATGGCAGTACCACTGTTGCACAATGTGTTGCTATTTGATGAAATAAGTACAAAACTAGTAATGCTATACCTAGTGTGTGTGTGTGTGTGTGTGTGTGTGTGTGTGTGTGTGTGTGTGTGTGTGTGTGTGTGTGTGTGTGTGTGTGTGTGTGTGTGTGTGTGTGTGTGTGTGTTTAAAATATCATTGATTTTTATCTGTGCACCCAACAATGCCAGGACACATACATCATTCTTCTGGGTATCAGCGAAAAATGCAGTTAACACGTAATTTATATTTTAAAAGCTAGGCATAAAATAAATTACATAACATTCAGACACTTAGATCTTATAGGAGTATGGTAGACCCCAGCTCCCCAGACTATATAAATGAATACAGGGATATCCCTTAATTTATTTATTTATTTTATTTGACATTTGTTTACTGGGAAGGTCCGACTGGGTCAGAAAATTATCGGTTTTCAGTAGAGGCCCATGGAGAAAGGCTCCAGACTCAGACTCTACTGTATGAACATCATTAGCAGAAAAAGGCAGTAAGGTACAATCTTAAAAGTACAACAAGAGGAAAATAGCTTAATGGTACAATAATAATGGAATAGAATGACAAAATAGAGGATACATTGTGATGATTTTGATGACTAACCATTTTTCTATGATATGAGATTGACATTGAATATTTACATATTAGTTAGCAAGCAAACATAGGCTTAGGATATCAGCTAAGTACATTTTTAGGTGGGGTAGATATGAGATGGCGAGTTAAGGGGACATGCTGATAGTAAGAGGTGGTAGTGGAGATTAGCAGGTGGGAGGGGATAGGATGAGGGAGGTAAGGTAGGAGTAGAGTGGAGGAGAGATTAGAGTGACATAGGGATAGTATGAAAGAGTATGGGGACAGTGAAGGAGGGAAAAGGGACTGGAGAGGAACATCAGCCTGGGTCAGTGCATGGGCATTGCAATGAGTCATTTTTTATTGTTGTAAAGAGAAATTGCACTTTATTCATCTGCTTTTACTGTAATTATATTTCTTCCGACTTTATTACTTTATTTTGCTTTTGCTGCCTTTTCTTAAAAGTACTTAATTGCATTTATTCTGATGCATTTATTACTGCTTGTTAGTAGCCTGATTAAATTGTAACTGTTATTCTAATCCCTTGGTTTAAACACTTCAGCTTCGGACCAGTTGTCTTAAATTAAGAAGGTTTGTGGTCTTCACTGTTGTGGCAGAACAGGTAGCTTCTAAGTTGGGAGTTGCTGATTGAAGGCTTAGTGTCTGTTATTCTAAAAGTGTATTAGTCCTGGTATAAGCACTTGGGTTTAGGGCCAGTTATTTTACATTAAAAAGGTGGGGTCTGCACTCTTGTGGGAGGAGAGGGCAAATTCTGCCCTTCTGAGCTGGGAGTTTCTGGTTAATGGCTTATTGTGCCTGCTTATTTGAACTGTTTCTTTCTGAAATTGGTACACCTTGTTGGCTGCAGCACAAGACTAGATTCAGACCTGCTGAATCTAGCTTTGTTTGTATAACTTGAACACTAATCCAGGCCATCTTTTTCTGGAGAAGGTTCCCCTGAACCCTAGTGGCAAGAGTGTGCAGTTAGAACTTATCTGATCAAAGACTGCTGGAATGGGGCTCAGTTTTTAGCTTTTTATTGGTTAATTGGTTAATTTGTTTAAATTAGTTTGCTCATTTGCTACTGTTATATTAAAAAAAAATACACTTTATGCATCGCCGCTTAGATAGGGTTAAAATATTCCCGGCACCATAAATTCTGCTCTTCAAATTTTCCCTTAGAACTAGCCAGTTTTTTAGTTTTAGCACTCAAATCTGTTTCTTTGAGCTCACCACTTGTTCAGAACTCGTAAGCACAAAATAAGCTACAAATTACTACAGCACTCAACTTTCCTCACTTATCTAGAGGAAAACAGTTTTTAGTACTTAATAAATAAGCACCTATCCAGGCATATCTATGGGTCAGCTTCCAGTATTTTGTCCTGTCTACCTGATGTCTACCTGATGAATCTGGGCATCTTGGGGCAATACAGCAATTGCCTCATGTACACAGACAACCCTCTCCTCCTACCACCAAACACGACAACCTGTGAGAGATGCACTTATATAGCCAAACTGGAAGCAAAGCTCTCTTCACCCAAGACTGGACTAGACAGTCAAGAGGAGAGGGTAAACACTTGCACCACACCACACTCATCACATAGTCCCTCAAAACCTACACCACCAAAACACACACATAGAAACACAAAACCCACACCTACATTCATGGAGGCTCTCAATAAAAATCTGCCCAAGCAACAGAGACCTCCAAAGCAGAAACACAAGCAACCTCCACCCCCAACACAACCCAAATGACACATAGCCTACAAACCCAGTATGCCACCCAACCACAGCCCATAAGGCATAACAACATACCCAACACTCTAGTCATAGGTGACTCTATAGTCAGGCACACTGATGTTTCACTCACCAGGCTAAACAAGGAGAAAGTTACTGTCAGCTGCCTGTTGGGTGCCAGGATCCGCCACATAATGCATGCACTCAGGTCACTCCACAACAAGTACAAATATGACTCTGTCATTGTTCATGTTGGTGTGAATGACCTGAGACGTATCTCCCTGGACTACATGAAAAGAGACATTGAGGAGCTCTCTGATCTTGTAGCCCAGGAGGTATGACCCTAGCCCTGAGTAGCATCCTGCCATCACCCAGAATGATACCACAGTACAAGGACAAAATGACTGACTTCAACAATTGGCTAAGCTTCTGGTGTCATTCTAAGTGGATCCAGTATCTGTCTGCCTGGGATGACATGATTGACAGACCACAATGCTTTGCCAGAGATGGCCTGCACCTGTCGCCCTTGGGATTCTGGGTACTGGCTAAGACTCTTGCCACCCCTATATTGATTTTTTAGGCAAGGTTCAAATGACAAATTCACCACCATAACAGGTACAATCAAGCAAAATCTGAGGGTAATGCTACTCAATGCTAGAAGCCTAAACCTCAAAATGCACTCACTCAAGGCACTCCTTAAAATGGAGAACATCGACATATGTGCAGTGACAGAGTCCTGGTTCAAGGCTCCAGAGAGCACCCCTGCATTACCAGGCTATAATTCATACCACACCTTTCAGCCACCTAACCTTGACTGAAACACAAAAGGCATAGGCGCGTCCATATTCATTAAGGATATCCATACCTACAGGCTAGTTGCTAAGCATAATGCATCCAAGATTATCCAAGTGCAACTAACTCTGTGCAAGACCATAATCCGAATTGTAGCTTGCTACAGATCCCCCACCATGCCCTAGGATTCCCACTCCTCATTTCTTGATACACTGGAAAATATTAGGGTACATCCTAACACCCTTAATAATGGGCAATTTCAACTACCCCACCATTAACTGTGTCCATATTCATTAAGGATATCCACACCTCCAGGCTAGTTGCTCAGCATAATGCATCCGAGATTATCCAAGTGCAACTAACGCTGGGCAAGACCGCAATCCAAATTGTAGCTTGCTACAGATCCCCCACCATGCCCAGGATTCCCACTCTTCATTTCTTGATACACTGGAAAATATAAGGGTACAACTAACACTCTAATAATGGGCAATTTCAACTACCCAACCATTAACTGGGAAAACTACTCATGTACCAACTCTTTTGTCAATGTTTTCTGGAATTCATAAATTACAATGCCTTGGATCAACTTATCCACACCCCCACCAGGGGCAGCACTATCCTAGACCTGGTCATTACCAACATGGGCGAACGGTGTTCCATACCAGAGGCAATTCCTCGTTGGTTAGATCCAACCACAAGCTAATCACCCTAGACATCTACATCCCGCCCCCACCCACCATTAGGGAAACCACCGTAAAAAATTTCTCCAAAGCCAACTTCACGCTTTTTAAGACAGAAGTGGCAAGCTTCATGACACCCATGCAGATGGACAATAGAGGTACAATTGCTGAATCCCACACAAAAGCACTTTATAAAACACTTATATGAGTGCATGGATCATGCTATCCCTAACAGAACCAAGATGCTATCCTCCAAAAAAGGAAGCCAATCTGATAGTCCCCTGCCATAAACAAACTCTACAACAGAAGAAATAAACTGCTGAAAAAAAGAGTAAAATCCCATGATTGGAGGAACTCCCTGGTCAGCTTCAGTAAGAAAGTGAACTCCCTCATAAAATCCTCCAAAGCTAGTTACGAAAACAAAATCGCCACTGTTTCTAAAGACAACCACAAAGCATTCGATAGCTATGTAAAGAATCTCAATGGCAACACTCAGATATGCTCTGAGTTACAGCACAATGGCACTAAATATACAGAACCAACTGATATTGCCAACATCCTGGAAAATAGGTTCAGTGCTAACTTTATCCCCCCTCTCACCCCCTAAAGGGCCCATCTCTATACCGGAAGAATGCAAAGTTCCTGTAATCACAGCTGAACAGGTAAAAAACACACTCTTCAAAGCCAAGAACACAGCATCCATGGGACCTGACAACATCTCAGGCTGTGTTCTACATGAACTACAGAATGAACTGGCACCCCACCTAAGTACCATGTTCAATCATAGCCTCACCTCAAGCTTTGTGCCCACTGAATGGTGCACAGCAACGGTTATCCCACTCCACAAAGGGAGATCCACCATGGACCCTGGGAACTACCACCTCATTAGCCTGATGACCCTGGTCTGCAAGGCCATGGAACATATCATCATGGAACTTATAAACAAAGACATTGGTAATCTACAAACTCTGGACCTCATCCAGTTCCGGTTTGTAAAAGGCAGCTCATGTCTCCTAAACCTGATAGACTTCTTTGAAGCAGTCACCAAAGCAGTAGATGAGGGTAAGGTGGTTCACACAGCCTATCTAGTTCTAACCAATGCTTTTTACACCATCCCCCACTCTGGAATTATAGATAAACTCACTAAACTAGGTATAAATCCCTATGTCACAAGATGGGTTGCCAACTGGCTCACTGACAGAACCTACACTGTGAAAGTAGCCGACTCCAAATCTGACTTCAGACAAGTGACAAGTGGAGTACCACAGGGTTCAGTCCTGGGTCCTCTCCTGTTTGGAATCTACTTCTCTAAAGTACAGGCTAACATAGAAGGTCTTTGGCTAATGAAGTTCACAGAAGACTGCAAACTAGGAGCCATAATCGAAACCCCTAATGATATGGACATCCTACAAAAGGGCCTCACTGAGACAGATGCCTGGTGTCAAAGCCATGGCCTCAAGCTCAATGTCAAAAAGTGCATTGTCATCCCCTTTGGTAAAAACTCTGTATCCATGAACTACCACATAGGCGGTAGTCTACTTAACACCAAAAGTGTGATAAGAGACCTTGGGACACAGTGGGACAGTAGTCTCTCCTTTGATAATCACATTGCCACAGTAGTCAGGAAATTATTCTACATGGCACACCTCATCACAAAAGATTTCTCATCCAGCAAAAAGAGGTAATTGTTCCCCTCTACTCATCACTCATTAGACCCATTATAAAGTACAATGCCACTTTTGGTATGTACCTCACAAGACATCTACAACAACTGGAAAGGCCATGGAAATACCTCACAAAGAGGATTACTAGCCTGAAACAGATGCCCTACACAGACCGTCTCACAAAACTCCAGCTTTACTCCATCGCATATCGCCTACTCGGAGATTATCTCTGCCTAACATACAAAGCTATGTCAAATCCAGAGCTGTTAGACATGCTTCACTTAAAGAAATCCCAATTCCTCTGAGCTACATGCTGTAGGGACCTAAACCTTGTCACCACAATAAACGGAACATGCTGGAGGGATAGATTCCTGTCCCAGAGACTTCCCATACTCTGGAACAAACTACCTATCTATATCAAACAAAGCTCCTCATTAGCACTCTTCAAGAAAAATCTTGATGATTGGATGGGAAATAGGAAATTCACACTGGGGATCACTTCTGTGGCTCTGCTCGACAGGGGCACATTAAAATAATTTTCTTTGGTGGCAAAAGCCAGGGTACCTTTTTGGCTAGGCTTATATTGGTCCTAGGGCCAATAGCCTAGTACCTACCTATGAACCTATGTGTTGTCTTACAGGTGTTTTGAATGTTTTTAGGTTAGAAGTACTCCTTATTGGTAGTGGAAGTGAGTTCCAAACTTTGGCTACATAGTGTGAGTATAGGCTTTGTCCAGCTGTTTTGGAGGGGTTGGAGATCGTGAGAAGTTGCTTATCTTCAGACCTTAGGGTTCTGTTTAGGAAGTATGGTTTGATGATGTTATTCAGAGGTGGACAGGCCAGGGGTTTGTAGACCATGTTATGAGGTGTTAGCATTTGGACAAATAGTAGGTCATTGGGGAATTCTAGCCAGTTTCGTTTTTGTAAAGATAGACAGTGGTGTGATCTGGCTTTAGAGATGGAGGCAAATTTGGCCACTTTGTTGTTCCACTGTTTCATTTTGGATCTAATGATATTTTGCAGGTTGGTAAATATAGGTGCTCCATAAAGCAGAGAGGGTAGAAGGAAAGCTTTTGTGAGGGTAGTTTTGGTGGATGAGTTTAGAGTGTGTTTATTTCTGTAGTGTGTCAAATTTTTGGTGGGTATCATCCTTGACTGTGTGGGGGACCCACAAAAACTGTTGCTGTTTAGGGAAAATTGAGGAGAAAAAAATATTAATTTTCTGATTACACTCTTTAATCTGAACAGGGCTGTAATATGACTCTGTTAGGATAAAGCTAATAATGGCCCCTGGTGTCAACCACATCCACTCTGAAAACAGCCTTGCTGAGATTTGTGTGCACAGAAAATTGCTGTAGGTTATGTGTGTATGTGTGTGTGTGGGGGGGGAGGTGTTGTGGTTATTTTTCTTTCATTTTCATCACAGTCAAACCTTAGAGGTATTTGGGATGAGGACAGTGTGGTCATTTTTCTTTTACTTTTTCACAGACCTCAGAAGTGTACAAAGAAGGTTACTATAGCTTGTGTAGGGGCGAGGTACTGTCTAGGAGCAACAAAATAGAATATGTTACTAAACTCATCATTTTTTTCATTTTCCTCACAATGACACATCAGGCATATATACAGGTGGCTGCCTTTTGGGGTTAAGGGTGAGGAGTGAGGAGGTATGGTATGTATATATGACAGCAGTCACATGAAATACATGACTGTGGCTATTTAAACATTTGCTTTCATCCAAATCTAACACCAGAGGGATGCATAGGTAGTGACTGTCTTTTTGGAGAGGTTAGAAAAGCAGGCAGTATTCCCAGATAAGACCTGTGTATCCTCACAATAATTGGTTTGCTAGTTTATTGTGAGCTACTATTTTGTCACCTTTGAACATTAAGCCTTGGATACAACTTATGTCTTTCTTGAGGAAGAAAAAAATAAGACTGAAATTCTTTTCTTACTCATAATTTTTTTAGGCCACCACTGGATTAAAGGTTGGGAATATGCTCTAAAATACATCCCAGAACATCTATATCTATATGGCTTCTTGGGCCGTGGTTTATTTATTTCCTAAATGGTTATTACTGTGCTTTTTTGGTCAGGAAAGGTATGGTGAAAGGATGCAAGCAAATCTAAAGCTGAACAACAACAGTGAATTTCTTTCCTTAATCATAACTTCTATTCATGCCAACATTGGATGAAAAGTTTGTGTACAAAGAAAAACAAAACATTTAAATGTACTTCAGAGCACATAGAAAGCTATGGTTTCTTAAAAAAGCTGAAGAGCAAGGCAAAATGTGATAAAAGGAAAAAAAAGTAATGTGAGTGGTATGTGGAGCCCAAGATTGGGGATTGGGGAAACAGAGGGGAGGATGGGAGAGTGTACATGTGTGTGTGGGGGGAGGGGCTAATAATTGTCCTAGGGTACCATTTCACCTAAGTTTATACCTGTATGTAGAGTTGTTGTAATGTATCATTGTTGCAACTAAATGCCAGTAACTGTAAATGTCCTTTTGTAAGATGTACTAATATAGTGTGGTAAATAGGCATGTTGTAATATAAGAGCATTGTAGCTACAGGTTAGTCTGTGTGTACTACTCCTAAAAGTTTGCAGCATGAAATAAAAAGTTGCTTAGGATGGGTGACTAGAAGTGCCTGGGACCCCCAACTTGACATTTGCTGGGGCCCCCAAAATGTTAACACTGGCCCTGCATGCAGTGCATGACATAGAAATCTTAGAGCAGTATGGGGTAGACAGGGAAATGTTATTAGGAACTATGCAATCTCTCCCACTGCCACCTGATACCCAGGTAAAATCAAAGAAATTCTATCTCATTTGAAACCAAGGTATGTGTAGCACTATGTATATTAGCCGCTGGTACTTCCCAGAGACCCACAGGGGATATAATAAGGGTATCACAGACCTCAATCTCTAGAATATTGCATCGGTTCCTAAATGCTGTGTTTGAACGTGCAAGAGAGTACATCTGTTTTCCATGCACCAGGAGGATAGATCATGCAAAAACATGCAGGAATTTTATGCTGTAGGACACCTTCTTAAAGTTTTTGGGACAATAGATTACACACACATAGAAATAAAAGCTCTGCTCAGTGAACAGGGAAAGACACACATTAATAGGAAGGGATCACACTCTATAAACTGTCAGGTTGTCTGTAATGCCCAAATGATCATCTACAGTGTGTGTGCTGACAACCCACACAGTTATCAAGAGTCACACATGTGGCATACCTCTCAACTGTACACAAGGTTTGCTAGGGGTCATTCTCCACAAGGGCATCTACTGGGGGGTGCAAGTTATGCACGGGAACTATGGCTCATGACAATCATTAGAAACCCACGCAACC